>NC_142441.1:138412121-138715151 GCF_059453495.1 Arachis ipaensis | reverse complement strand
TCCACTCTCTTGTGCTCTTCTTTGATAATTACCACTTCTTTGCAAGCTTCTTCAATTTCAACCTCTTCCTCTTGGTAGCTTTCTTCCAATTTAATCTCCTCTTCATTGCTTTCCAAGGGCATGGGAGGTTGTGCTTCTTCTTCTTGAATCTCCATCTCTTGATCAACCTCTTCCAAGTCTTCAACTATGATATGCTTTGGAGGTGGTACACCCTCCTCAGCATCAAATTCAACCGTCTTGGAAGGAGACTCTATGTCTTGACCTTCCCATGGAGGTTCTGCATCTCCTAAGTCTTCAACCAACTTTTCTTCTTGAACGATGACAGCTTCTTCTACTTGTTCTAGTATGAATTCATGCTCTGTCTTGTCCACTGGAGTTTCTGGTATCTCCTTCATGCTACGCTCTTCACTAGACAGTCCACATGGAGCTGTGGCTGATCCTTGTATATTTGAGCGCCTAGAAGCCCATTGAATTAATACTTGCTCCAGTTGTTGAACGGTTGCCTGAAATTTAATTACTGTTTCCCTCAGGCGATCCTCTGCTTCTCGGGTTGCCGGACTTGGACATGATACAAAAGAAAGTGGTGGTGGTTGGGAGTGATTGGATTGGAATTGGGGTGGTTCTATATATGGTTCATATGGCTCATAAGGTGGTTGGTATGGTGGTTGAGGGTTAGGGTCATATGGAGGTGAATGGCGGAAAGGGGCTTGTGAGTTTGGTGGTCCAAAGTTATGTTGAGGAAAGGGTTCATAGGCATATGGTGGTGGTTGTTGATAATTAAAAGAGTACTCACCATAGCCATTGCCTTGATATGCATCACAGAATGGTTGTTGATGGTCCATTGGAGGTGGTTGTTGCCATGAGGGTTGATTAAATCCTTGTGGCTCCTCCCATCTTTGATTCTTCCAACTTTGATGCATATTTTCATTATAGTTTCCATTCCTAACAACAACATTAGAATCAAACTTGAAGCGAGAGGGGTGAGAATTCATAGTAACTAATAAAAATTTAAAAACAAAAATAAAAACAAATTGAAATTAAAAGGTTATTTAAAATTTGAATTTGAAAATTAAATTTTGAATTTGAATTTTAAATTTTTTTGAAATTTGAATTTTTGAAATTTTGAAATTTGAAATTTGAAAATTTTTAAATTTAAATTTTGAGAATTTTTAAATTTGAATTTTGAAATTTGATTTTTTGAAATAAGATAAGATAAGATAAAAATTTTAAAAATAAAAATCTGAAAATTTTTTTTCGAAAAAATTAATTAAAAATATTTTTGAATTTAATGAGGAAAGAGAAAAACAATAAAATGACACCAAATTTCAAATTTTTAGATCAAAACGAAGAAAACAACTAAGAACAGCTTGAAGGTCAAGATGAACGTGAAGAACAACTTGAAGATCAAGATGAACACTAAGAATAAATTTTTGAAAAAAAAAATTTTAATAACTAAATAAAAACCAATAACCTCTTAATTTACGAAAAAAGCAAAAATAAAAACAAAAATAAAAACAAATAAACAAGCAAAAATAAAAAAAAATATTTACAATAACCAATAATAAGGCACACGTTTGCAATTCCCCGGCAACGGCGCCATTTTGATGAGAGAACTTTTGCGTGGTCTAGAAATTTGTGGATAAATCATCGTTGCAAGTATAGCTTCTAAACCTTCAAAAGCCCTTTCATACAAACGTTTTGGTTGTCACAAGTAACAAACCCCTTTGAAATTGATAACCGAGTATTCAAACCACGGGTCGTCTTCTCAAGGAATTGCAGGGAGGTGTTCTTATTATTGGTTATGAGTCTTGTAAATTGGGGGTTTTTAATGTATGAGATAAAAAGCAACAATAGTAAATGGCAGAGGAAATGAAATAATAGCAATAAAAATAAACTCTTGGCAAGGTATTAGAAATTGGAAGTCCAGACTCAGTTATCTTGAGTTACTAATTTCTTAACCAAAGTCAAGAATGTAGAAAGCTAAATTAAAATCACGAATATCTGGAATACCTCAGATAAAATACATTCAAAGTAGTAAAATCTAACATGGAAAAGTTCATAAGCCAATTGGGCAACATAAATCAAATACAAATAAAAGCATGAGAGTATCTGAAAGTAAAAGAGAAATAAAAAGTAAAAGGAATATTAAACCTGGATCGAGAGTTACTCTTAAAACTAAGAGAAATCCTAAATCCTAATCCTAAGAGAGAGGAGAGAACCTCTCTCTCTAAAAACTACATCTACTCCTAAAATTATGAATTATGAGAGCCTCCTCATGAATGGATGCATTCCCCCACTTTATAGCCTCTAATCTGTGTTTTTTGGGCCGCAAACTGGGTCAAAAACAGTCCAGAATTCGCTGGGTTCGAATTTTGCCACGCTGGATTTCCGTCATTGCGACGCGGCCGCATGGATCACGCGGTCGTGTCGCCTAGCGTCAGGAAAACTATAACATATTATATATTGAAGCCCAAGACGTTAGCTTTCCAACGCAACTAGAACCGCGTCATTTGGATCTCTGTAGATAAAGTTATAGCCGTTTGAGTGCGAAGAGGTCAGGCTGGACAGCTTAGCAATTTCTCCTACTTCTTGTATTCCTTCCACTTTTGCATGCTTCTTTTTCATCCTCTGAGCCATTCCTGCCCTGTAATCTCTGAAATCACTTAACACACATATCAAGGCATCTAATGGTAATAAGAGAGGATTAATATTAGCAAATATAAGTCCAAAGAAACATGTTTTCAATCAAAGCACATAATTACGAAGGCAAATGTAAAACCATGAAAATAGTATGAATAAGTGGGTGAAGAGTAGATAAAAACCACTCAATTGAGCACAAGATAAACCATAAAATAGTGGTTTATCAGAGATCTTCCAGCAGAGCTGTCCAATGACATCTTGGATAGTTCAGACAGACCATCATAGAAGATTCCTATGATACTCCATTCTGAAAGCATGTCAGAAGGGCACCTTCTGATCAATTGCTTGTATCTTTCCCAAGCTTCATAGAGGGATTCTCCTTCCTTCTGTCTGAAGGTTTGGACTTCCACTCTAAGCTTGCTCAATTTTTGAGGTGGAAAGAACTTTGCCAAGAAGGCATTAACTAGCTATTCCCAAGAGTTCAGGCTTTCTTTAGGTTGTGAATCCAACCATGTCCTAGCTCTGTCTCTTACAGCAAAAGGAAAAAGCATAAGTCTGTAGACTTCAGGGTCAATCCCATTGGTCTTGACAGTGTCACAGATTTGCAAGAATTCAGCTAAGAACTGATGAGGATCTTCCAATGGAAGTCCGTGAAACTTGCAATTCTCTTGCATTAGAGAAACTAATTGAGGCTTAAGCTCAAAGTTGTTTGCTCCAATGGCAGGGATTGAGATGCTTCTCCCATAGAAGTCAGGAGTAGGTACAGTAAAGTCACCAAGCACCTTCCTTGTATTGTTGGCATTGTTGTTTTCAGCTGCCATTGCTTCTTCTTCTTTGAAAAGCTCTGTTAGGCCCTCTAGAAAGAATTGTGCTTTAGCTTCTCTTAGCTTTCTCTTCAAGGTCCTTTCAGGTTCAGGATCAGCTTGAACAAGTATGCCTTTATCTTTGCTTTTACTCATATGAAAGAGAAGAGAACAAGAAAGTATGGAATCCTCTATGTCACAGTATAGAGATTCCTTGAGGTGTCAGAGAAAAAGAAGAATAGAAGGAGGAGGTAGAGATGAGAGAATTCGAACTTATTAAAGAAATAGGGTTCGAATTGCACCTTGAGGAGGAGTGTTAGTCCCTTAAATAGAAGGATGTGAAAAGAGGAGAAGAATTTTTGAAAATAAATTAAAAAGATTTTGAAATAATAAAAAGAAAATTTTGAAAATTTGATTGAGATTTTCGAAAATTAAGTTTGGGAAAGAAATTAAGTGATTTTGAAAAAGATTTTGAAATTAGAAATAAAAAAGATATGATTGAAAATTAATTTTGAAAAAGATGTGATTGAAAAGATATGATTGAGAAGATATGATTGAAAATCAAGTTAAAAAGAGAAAGTTTTAAAATTAAAGTTGATTACTTGACTAACAAGAAATTAAAAGATATGATTCTTAAAATTTAAAATTTGATCCTTTCTTAATAGGCAAGTAACAACTTGAAAATTTTGAAGTAAATCATTAATTTTAGCAAGGATTTTCGAAAATAGTAATAAATAAAAAAAATGGAAAGAAATTGATTTTGAAGAGATATGATTGAAAAGATATGATTTGAAAAGGATTTGATTTTGAAAAATTATGAAGATTTGGAAAAAATTTGAATTAAAAACAAAATCTTCCCTCTAATGTCATCCTGGCGTTAAACGCCCAGAATGGCATCCATTCTGGCATTTAACGCCCAAAACTCTACCTTTTACCTGGCTGGCGTTTAAACGCCAGTTTGCCTTCTTCACTAGGCGTTTTGAACGCCCAGCTTTTTCTGTTTGATTCCTCTGCTGAATGTTCTGAATCTTCAATTCTCTGTATTATTGACTTCAAAAGACATAGTTTTGAAAATATTTTTGAATTCTTAATGATGAGAAATAACAAAAAAATGCAACTAAGATCAAATAAACAATGCATGCAAGACACTAAACTTAAATATTTTCATATAAGAGACACTAACAAATTGAGAATGCATATGATAAACAACAAAACACACAAAACAAGAGAATTTAAAGATCAGAGCAATGAAATCATCAAGAACAACTTGAAGATTAATGAAGAACATAATGCATATATTTGAAAAATGCAAGAAGAATGCAATTGACACCAAACTTAAAAATTGATACTAGACTCAAACAAGAAACATAAAATATTTTTTATTTTTATGATTTTATAAAAAAAAATTTTTTGTGATTTTTGAAACTTATATGGAAAAGAAAATAAAGAGAATCAAAACTTTTAATAAGAATTCCAGGAATCATGCAATGTTAATCTAAAGCTTCAGTCTAAAAAGATTAGACATGTTTGGCCAAGCTTCAGCAGGACATTACATTCACCAGCTAAATTGATGAGAATCAATAAGCTTTTGTGATGATAAGAACATCACCTTGAAACTCTAGAATTCATTCTTAAAAATTCTGAAAAGTACCTAATCTAAGCAACAAGATGAACCGTCAGTTGTCCAAACTCGAACAATCCCCGGCAACGTCGCCAAAAACTTGGTATGCGAAATTGTGATCATCAACAATGGCGCCAAAGGACTTGGAGCTCTTAAACGTGAATCACACTTTGTCACAATTCCGCACAACTAACCAGTAAGTGCACTGGGTCGTCCAAGTAATAAACCTTACGTGAGTAAGGGTCGATCCCACAGAGACTGTTGGCTTGAAGCAAGCTATGGTCACCATGTAAATCTCAGTCAGGAGAATTCAGATGGTGATGGAGAATTGATAATTAAAAGATAAATAAAACATGAAATAAAGATAGAGATACTTATGTAATTCTTTGGTTGGAATTTCAGATAAGCGTATGAAGATGCTTTGTTCCTCCTAAACCTCTGCTTTCCTATTACCTTCTTCCAATCATTCATACTCCTTTCCATGGCAAGCTTTATGTTGGGCATCACCGTTGTCAATGGCTACTTCCCGTCCTCTCAGTGAAAACGTTCCAAATGCGCTGTCACCGCACGACTAATCATCTGTCGGTTCTCGATCATGTCGGAATAGGATCCATTGATCCTTTTGCGTCTGTCACACACCCCACAATCGCGAGTTTGAAGCTCATCACAGTCATCCCTTCCCAGATCCTACTCAGAATACCACAGACAAGGTTTAGACGTTCCGGATCTCAGGAATGGCCGCCAATAATTCTAGCCTATACCACGAAGGTTCCAATCTTAGATTAGAAACCCAAGAGATACACATTCAAGCCATTGCTAGTAGAACATAGGTGGTTGTCAGGCACATGTTCATAAGTGAGAATGATGATGAGTGTCACGGATCATCACATTCATCAAGTTGAAGAACGAATGAATATCTTGGAGAAGAAATAGACTTGAGTTGAATAGAAAAACAATAGTACTTAATTCATGAAGAACAGCAGAGCTCCACACCTTAATCTATGGTGTGTAGAAACTCCACCGTTGAAAATACATAAGTGATAATAGTGTAAGCATGGCCGAATGGCCAGCCTCCAAGGTCTAGGGACTAAACGTCCAAAGATGACAATACAATAGTATAAGGTCCTATTTATAGAGAACTAGTAGCCTAGGGTTTACAGAAATCAGTAATTAATGCAGAAATCTTCTTCCGGGCCCACTTGGTATGTGCTTGGGCTGCGCATTGAAGCTTCCATGTGTAGAGACTTTTCTTGGAGTTAAACGCCAGCTTTTGTGCCAGTTTGGGCGTTTAACTCCAGCTTTTGTGCCAGTTTTGGAGTTAAACGCCAGAATTCTTAAGCTGACTTGGAACGCCGGTTTGGGCCATCAAATCTCGGGCAAAGTATGGACTATTATATATTGTTGAAAAGCCCAGGATGTCTACTTTTCAACGCAATTGAGAGTGTGCCAATTGGGCTTCTGTAGCTCCAGAAAATTCACTTTGAGTGCAGGGAGGTCAGAATCCAACAGCATCTGTAGTCCTTTTTCAGCCTCTGAATCAGATTTTTGCTCAGGTCCCTCAATTTCAGCCAGAAAATACCTGAAATCACAGAAAAACACACAAACTCATAGTAAAGTCCAGAAGAGTGATTTTTATTTAAAAACTAATAAAAATATAATAAAAACTAATTAAAATATACTAAAAACATACTAAAAATAATGCCAAAAAGCGTATAAATTATCCGCTCATCAATAGCTCTTTCATTGTTGAAGCTAATGGCAGATCTGGTGGGATCTGGTGCCTCTGGGACTCTGGTACTTGGAAGATTGATGTCCTGGATCATAATAGCCAGATGGTGCATCTCAAGGTTGTTGGTGGTGACTCGACCCCCTGGCTCCTATCTGCGGTGTAAGGTAGCCCCCATCGCGTTAACAGAAGAATCCTTTGGAGTAATTTGCGATCCTTGGCAGGTAATATTACCATTCCTTGGTGTCTTCTAGGTGATTTCAATGCTACGCTCCACGATTATGAACGAAGTGGAGGCTCTACTAATGTTGTTCATAGTGCTTGTCCTGATTTTCAAAGTTGTATCTCAGACTGTGGGCTTATTGATCTGCGTTTTGTGGGTTGGCCTTTTACTTGGAGAAGAGGTAACATTGTTGAGAGATTGGATAGAGGGTTGAGCAATTTGGAGTGGCAATTATCATTCCCTGAGGGAACCGTGAGGCACTTGTCCAATTTTAATTCTGATCACTCTCCTGTTTGTCTGCAACCACACACTGCTTCCTTTCAAAATAGGAATCGGAGGCCTTTTCAGTTTGTTGCGGCTTGGATGGCGCACCCGGATTTTTCAAATTTGGTTTCTAATTCCTGGGATGTCTCTTCTTCTTGGAACAGTGGTGTTGTCAGCTTTAAAAATTCTTTAAAAGATTGGAATACAAATATTTTTGGGGATATTTTCAAGAGAAAAAGAACACTCTTGAGAAGGCTTCAAGGTATTGCTTCCAGTTTGGCTACTAGTGTTAATCGTAATTATTTTCTGGAGAACCTTCAGAATCAGCTTTGGGAAGAATATGAGGAGGTTCTGACTCATGAAGAATTACTTTGGTTTCAAAAATCAAGATGTAAGTGGATTGAATTTGGTGACCGAAACAAAATTTTTCCATGGCTCAACTATGGTTAGGAGTAGAAGGAATAAAGTAACTTCCCTCATTGATGATTTTGGTAATTTGATCACTGAGCCAAAGTTATTAGAAGACTTAGCTAAGAATTTTTTGTGGATCTTTATAAGGACTCCTTGCCTGATGTTCTCTTTGTTCTCAGTAATTCATTCCCTAACGTTAGTAGTGAAGAGCTCAACCAGATCGGCAGCATGGTTTCTAATATGGAGATTAAGGAAGTTATTTTTAATATGAGAAGTTTTAAAGCACCGGGAAGAGATGGCCTCCAAGCTGTTTTTTATCAAAGTCAACGGGATCGTGTTGGAACTGATCTGTGCTCCTTGGTGCAACAAATTTTTGTGGAGCCAGAGAAAGTTGGGGAAATTAATGAAACCCTTATCACCCTTATTTCTAAATCTGACCCGGTTACCAGCCTCAAGCAAATGCGCCCCATCAGTCTTTGTAATGTCACTTATAAAGTGGTTACCAAGATTATTTCTAATCGACTGCGGAAGCTCATGAACAATATTGTCCAGCCCACCCAATGTAGTTTTGTTCCAGGTAGACAAAGCTCTGACAATATTATTATTGCTCAGGAGGTGATTCATTCAATGAGAAATAAAAAAGGTTCGAGAGGGTGGATGGCTATCAAAATTGATTTGGAGAAGGCTTATGATAGGCTCAAGTGGAGTTTTGTTGAAGATACGCTCAAGGATATTGGTTTCCCTTCTCAGATGGTTAATCTTATTCTTCATTGCATTTCTACAGCCAGAATGAAAGTTTTATGGAACGGTGAAGAACTTGATGAATTTACTCCTTCTAGAGGCATTCGTCAAGGAGACTCCATCTCCCCTTATATTTTTGTCCTCTGTATAGAAAGGCTCTCTCAGCTCATTAATGCGGCAGTTGATCATGGCTTCTGGAAACCTATTCGCCTTAAAAGGGATGGGCCTGCCTTATCTCATTTGTGTTTTGCGGATGATCTCATTCTTTTCTCAGAAGCTAGACTTGAACAAGCTGAGATTATTAACAAGTGCTTGGCAGCCTTTTGTGATAGTTCTGGTCAGAGAGTTAGCCAGGAAAAAACTAGAGTTTTCTTCTCCAAAAATGTGGGTAACAATGTGCGCGTCGAAATCAGTAGTGCTCTGCACTTCTCCAGGACGGATGATCTCGGTAAATACTTGGGGGTTCCTCTCCTACATTCCAAAGTTTCGAAGCATACTTTCAACGATATCATTAACAAGTTGAATGCGAGATTAAATTCTTGGAAGGCCTCATCCTTATCCTTAGCTGGCAGAGCGACTCTGGTGAAATCTGTTCTTTCTTCTTTACCTACTTATACTATGCAAACTGCTTTGTTACCTGTCTCTACTTGTAATGTTATTAATCGTAAATGCAGAAGTTTTCTTTGGGGTGAACTAACAGGATGTTATTAAAAAGATAGTGGCTATTGCACCCCCCCTCACCTTGGAAACAAAGTGATCATATTGCTTGGAACCTTTCTTCAGATGGAGCCTTCAACCTGAAGAAGACATACCAGAAGCTTCACGGAGACTCTTCTAGTCAGAATGATAGGTTGTTCAGCCTGATCTGGTCTTGGAAAGGACCTGAAAGGATCCGGTCTTTTATGTGGCTGACCTCTCACGGTGCTATCTTGACAAATTTGGAAAGAACCCGACGTCACCTTTCCAATACTGCAACCTGTCCGCGTTGCAACACTTGTGACGAATCCATCATTCATGTCCTCCGCGATTGTCAGTTTTCTAGGAGAATCTGGGTTCCCCTTTTACGTAACGTTGGTCTTGTGAGTTTCTTCAATCTGAACCTTTACGATTGGTTGATGCTAAATCTTACCTGGAAACGAGATTGGCCTTGTCTCTTTGGAGTTACTATCTCCTCCCTATGGTATTTTCGTAATAAGTTTATTTTTGACAATGATAATACCCCAGCTTCTGTGCGGCTGGTTCAAGTGAGGGTACGTCATAGTGAGTTCAATAAACTTATCAATAAGTTTCAACATTCACAATCTAATGCTTTGACAGAAAGCAGATTGGTTTGCTGGTTTCCTCCTATAGAGGGCCGTCTCAAGCTCAATGTGGACGGTTCGTTTGTTTCTCACTCAAATGGTGCTGGTTGTGGTGGTATTATTAGAAACCATCTTGGTCACTTTTTGAAGGGGTTCACTTACAATTTGGGGAGCTGCTCTATAATGCAAGCAGAGCTCTGGGGTATTATTCATGGCTTACAAGTTACGGCTGCTAATAATATCACGAACATCATTGTGGAGTCAGATTCTATCTTGGCTTTAAACTTCATCAAGAAAGGGTGTCCTGGTTCCCATCCTTGTGCTCCTCTGGTTGCTGATATCTGCATGTTAGCAGGTCGTATTCCTAATATTCAATGGTCCCATACCCTTCGCGAAGTAAATTTTGTAGTGGATCATCTTGCCAAGAAAGGACATGAGTTGCCTTTTGGTGTCCACCTCTTTGATGCTGCTCCTCCTGACATCCTCCATATGTTGGCGCATGATTGTTCGGGTATTCTTTTTGTAAGGGGTTATAGTTAGTTTTGGGTCTTCGACCCCCCTGTTCATCAAAAAAAAAAGTATCGGTCTGGTTGGCTTATAATTAACATAGTGAAACTTTGAAAATGAATGAAGTGTTTGTTAATCATGTTATGATTGGTTGAAATTTGGAATTTATCTCATAAATCTAAGAAACTATTGGTATTTGATTTTAGTTTTGATAAATAAAGTTGAGTGGTTGGTTATTACGTTGAGTTTATGATTTTGTGCATAATATAAGGATGAAGAAGTTGAATAGATATTTGATTGATGTGGAGGATTGAGGATATATGATATGAGAGGTTGGTTGAATTTGAGAGAACCTTTAATGGTGTAAAATCCAATTTTTAAGGGAGGTTATGTCGAAATTTTTTGAAGATTATAAGTGAGAGTAATTAGCACAAACTTTACTAAGTTTTTAAACTTTTTATCTCTAAAAGTCATGATGATTATGTGCGGTTGATTAACATAGATAATAATTATGATTAATGAGTAATTTGTTATATATGTACATAGATTATGCTTGAGAAAAGAGTAACCGAGAATGAGGTATTACGATCCTTGAGGTTTAAGATTTTTGTTATCCAGATTAATTTGAAATAATGAGATTTTGAATTAAATTTAGAAATGTACTAAGGACCAAAAATGAAATTTGAGTCTTAGAATCAACCTAAGAATTATTTAAAAATGAATGATATGTTTTATTATCTGACAACAGAGTATAATGTCTGATTGAGTTTTTGAAGGGTATGAAACCTAATTGTGAATTTAAGAATAATTGAGTAAGGAATGTAATTCCAGGCATAGAGTGGACTTAATATATTATTATTAAAAGTAAAAGTCAAAGTATGATTTTAAAAAGAAAAGGTCCGGTATATGATTAAAGAAAGTATATTATTTGAATTGTGATATAATTGTTTAATTAGCAAAGACGTGGGTTTTGTCCTGCTTGTGTGATAAGATATGATTATTCTAATTGAGAATTGATTAATGATATTAATTATTTGTCTGGAAAGGTTGGTGGTATTGTCCCGCTTTTTCAGTACGTTATTATTATGTGGGAATGGTGGTTTTGTCCTGCCCACAGTGAGGACGATGGTTTTGTCCCGCTCACAGCTTGAAGATGATTTTTTTGTGACAAATATAATTATAAAGAATTATGATATGAATTATTATCTTGGTTATAACTGTGGTTATGTTTGATTATAATGGTGATTGTGATATGACAATTGAATTGGCAAGGACGGAGATTTTGTCCCGCTTGCGTGATTATGAGATATGACTATTGATGAGACACCTGCACCTGGCAAGGATGGTGGTTTTATCCTGCTTGTCTACTGTGGTAGTGGGGATGTGGGGAGTGGTGGTTTTGTCCCTCCAATATTCTCTCTGATTGTAAAGTGGAAAAGTACTCTCCTTCATTTTATATGGACGACCTCACAGGGGAAGGTGGTAGGACACTCTTACTCGATTTATTCTCCTCTGGTGATACTTCCAGGAGAAGGTGGTAGAGCACACTCCCTCGATTATATTTCTCCTGGGATATGCAACAGCGAGATAATGTCCAACTTAGCTACCGGATGTGTCAGGTCTGATAGTATAATCGACACGTGAGTTTACGACCAATAGGACAGGCATGCATCATACTGTATTTGTTTGTATATTGCTTGAATGTGTTTGTCTGTTTGTCTGTACTTATGTAATTAGAATATGTGTGATTGTTTGTTTGATTGCTTGCTTGTTTGTGATTGAGATTGATGTTTAGAATCATAGCAAACTTATGTAATTTTTCAAGAAAGAGATTGATTGGATGGTAAATATGAAAAGAAATAGAAAGTGAGTAATATAGTCCATGATCATATATAAAAAAAGTAAATAACAGTGGAATTAAATTGGTTAATTTTGAGAAAATGATAATTTAGAGAAGAAAATGGTACTGAGGAATATGAGTCAAGAAAGAGTAGCAGTTTATTCATAAAAGTTGAAAGGCAAGAAATTTCTAAGAGAAAGATTCAAAAGACAAGCACTGATTAACTGCCATAAGGTAATTTATATTTTATATCTTCTTATGACAATTCTAAAATTTTGAGACCTTGTGATTTGGTTCTCACCCCTCTATATTCCAATATCTTTTAGGAAATTGACAATAAAACTTTTACAGAGATTATTAAGTATTGGACGTGCATCATTTTATTTTCTTAGAGTAAATTTGAATTTAGTTATTTTTCTCTCGCTGTTATTTTAGAATTCATTCTTTTATGAGGGGTAAGAAATTGTATTATTTGTTATATATATACAAATATGTATATAAAAGTATACTTAATGTATTTTATTCATGATAGTAAATGTAGCTATTTGAGTTGTAGTAATTATTGAGTATCTTGTGATAATTGGAATATGAAATGTATGTTGGTATACGTAAAAAAATGCGTTATATTTTATGCTTAATTTTTAAAGGTTTCTATTGATATATAAATAAGTAATACAGTTGATACACATAATATCTTTATCATTAGCGATATTATAACTTAAGCATGATATTCTGATAATAAGGGTATTATAATAATAATATTTTAAAATTTTATTATGAAAATAGTAGAGGACTATCAGAATTTATTTTTTTTGCTATCACTTTTAACCATCAACTCAATTTCTTTAGTTTAGTAAGACTAATTGATGACCAAAATAATAAATTCTAATAACTCTCTAATTTTTTCTTTTATTAATATTAAAACTCAAATTAATTTTTAATCTCTTTTTTAATTATATAAATCATGTAAGATAAGTTTTATATTAATAAATAATAATATATACTATTTTAAATTTATTTTAAAATAAAGACCAAGAATAATATTATATACATTAACACGTAATGATATTTAAGTATATCCAAATATTTATGGAAGAGTATGTTTTTGTATTAAAAATAGTTAAATATAAAACACATACGTACCAGACAACTATAAGCAGGGGCGAAACCTCGAGTTAAACCCCAAAATGGTCCCTGAGATTGGCGTCGTGCACTGAAATCGTCCCTGAGATTCCAATTGCACCAATTACGTCCCTGAGATTAAAAAAAGTGCACCATATTAGTCCCTGACCCATTTTCCATTAAGGACGTGATGACATGGCATGATGACGTGGACTGTAAGTGACACGTGTCACTTCATGATTTGGCCACGTGTAATGGTATGATGGTGTGGTGACCAGTGACACGTGGCATGCTGACGTGGATGATTGTGCCACGTGTCACAATGTTATTTGGCCACGTGTCCGTTTGTGCCACGTGTCGCAACAGTATTCGTCCATGTGTCATCCATTATGTCACCGTTGTAGATGCACCAAATTAGTCCCTCACTTTGCATTAAGTGACTCATTTTAGTCCCTCAAATTGAATGTCGTACACCAAACTAGTCCCTTCACCAGTTTTTTCTCATTTTTTTTAAATTTAAAATTTTCAATATCTTGGATACACTGATTTTAATTCTATTTTTTCATATATTGTTTAATACAAGTGCTTTCATAAAAATTTTTAAGATTTTAGTTTTAATTATATAATTTTTTTAATAATTTAACATTGGTAAATTGTAATATATAAGTATGTTATTATAAAAAAATAATTATATGATTGATTAGACACATTTTTTTTATAAAAAAACATGTGTTTTTAAAAAGAAATTAATAATTAAAATAAACATTTTTTCTTATGAAATACACGTTTTCATTATGTCTAAATAAATTAGATTGAAGGCACTTCAAGCACCCTCACTACCATCTCCGACCTCTACAGTCTAGACGAAAGAGGTGGGAGATGGTAATGAGATAAGGTTGAAATGCCTTCATGTCAACTCCAAGACGGCGGTTAGGGGTATCCGCAAGAAAAAATATTTTATAAAAGCATTGAAAGAGGTCAGAGATGGTAGTGAAAGTCCTTGAAATACCTTCACGTCAACTCTAAAATCGGCGGTTAGGGTATTTGCAAGAGAAAAAATATTTTATAAAAGCACTTTTATTTGACGAACATGTGAAAAAATAGAATAGAAATTAATGCATTCAAAAATATTGGGAATTTTGAATTTATAGAAAAAAAAATGAGAAAAAACTGGTGAAGGGACTAGTTTGGTGCACGACATTCAATTTTAGGGACTAAAATGAGTCACTTAATGCAAAGTGATGGACTAATTTGGTGCATCTACAATAGTGACATAATGAATGACACGTGGACGAATATTGTTACGACACGTGGCACAAACAGACACGTGGCCAAATAACATTGTGACACATGGCACAATCATCCACGTCAGCATGCCACGTGTCACTGGTCACCACATCATCATACCATTACACGTGGCCAAATCATGAAGTGACACGTGTCACTTACAGTCTACGTCATCATACCATGTCATCACGTCGTTAATGAAAAATGGGTCAGGGACTAATATAGTGCACTTTTTTCAATCTCAGGGACGTAATTGGTGCAACTGGAATCTCAGGAACGATTTTAGTGCACGACGCCAATCTCATGGACCATTAGTCCCCCTAAATTTTAATTTTTTTCATATAAAATATATAAAAATTTTAATTTAGTTTCACTAATTTTTTTATTTTATTCTTATTTTATTATGAAATAATTTTTGTTATGTCCAAAATATGTTTAATATACAAATACAATAATTTAACAAAATATTCGCACTTCACTTGAATAAAATTTCATAAAATTTTAAAATGATTTTATACGTTATCTTACCAATTTATTTTGACATATAATATAGTTTCAAGATCATAATTAGTAAATGTCGAATATTAGATAATGGATCTATTGGTGTTCAAATTTTCTAAAATTTGCTATGTTTGATTATTATGATAATATAAAGTAATTCAATACTTAGAAGAAATTCGAAATCTTTAAAAGGTTATTCAATAGGGCTGTGTTTGGTTTATGTCTTAAAATTATGAAGACATAGATACAAATACACAAGAGTATATAGACACAAGAAGACATTAATTTTGTATTCTGTTTGATAATTAAAATATGGACAGAATACACCATTCACAATTTTATTAAAAAATCGATTTTACCCCATTCATTCCAGTATCACCATCACTACTTCTACCTTTTCATACTCCTTCAAAATCATCACAATTTACTATGGCATCATCATCTTCAAAACCAACACAGATTTTTTCTAATTTTTGGTAATTCTTCATCCAAAATAAAATCAACCTCATAAGCATAAAAAATTTACCCAAAATTGCTAAAAATTAGCATAACAAACACAAATCTCTATCAGTTCAAATACAGAATAAGTTATCACCTCATCCATGGCAAAGAACACCACAAATAAAATTTAATCCGAAATTTAATATTTATAAAATAAACAAAAATGCTTCAATAACATTCTAATTGAATAATACAAACATTCAAATATTTTATTAAAAAATTTTTAAAACAAATACAAATTGAATCTGAGAGTAGAATAAGGCAACAAAGTAAATGAAAAAAAAAAAGAAAAAAGTGGAGAAAAATGAAAAGAAGATGAAAATGAGAAAAGATGGAAGAACAGGACCAAAAAAAGAAAGAAGTGGAGAAAAATGAAAAGAAGATGAAGAGAAAAAGAACAAAATACGAATGGGGGAGAGCGTCTTCGTTGTTACACAGTCGTTGTTGATGCTGATCGAAGGGTGAGGCAGAGAGACTTTCTTATTTGCTGTGACGCTACCTGCAAGGAGAAGACAGAAAACAAACAGTGCCGCCAAAGAGAGGATGGAAGCGACGCCATTGAAACCCAAATCGGGCAACAACAATGGAGGCTGAGAGAGGAAACGAAGAATGGTTAAAGAAAAAAAAATTAGGTTGAAGGGATAAATTTAAAATGATAAAAATTTTCCGTGTCTCAACTTAAAAATGAATGTCTCAGCTAATTGGAAAGACATAGAATACATGTTTTTTGTGGGTACCTCGGTGTCACCGTGTCTCTCTTAGTTTGTGTCTCACATGCCAAACAAAAAACACATTCCACCGTGTCTCTGTCTTTGGCATACACAGACATCAACCAAACGGTGCCTAGCGTATGTCACCAAGACACCAATACTTTACACTTTGTGCGAGTGGAATCTTTATTCATCATATTTATTTTATATTAATCTTTAAAAAAATAAAAATTCAATCTAAATAATTAAAAATTACTTTATCTAATATTTATTAATTATTATTAAAATAATATTATAATTTTAAATACAATAAATATATAATTATAAATATATATAATTATAAATATTAAAATAAATAAAATAACTTTAATTATTATTGTGTCTGATCCCGAATATTTATTATATTATTGATTGAATACTCATTTATTACACATTTGAACTTTAATAACCATATTACAAAGTTTGACTAATTAAAGTTATCAATTTAATATTATTTATTTATTATTGTTATTATTATTATTATTATTATTATTCAAAGACAAAATTATATTTCATGACCAATGCTACTGTGATGAAAAAAAAAAAATTTAGCAGATGAGGAACTAATGTGGAGATCATTGTTATAAGACGGATATTGTTGCTGTTAGTTTTATTAGAGATAATTTCTGACGTGCTTCTATTTGGACAGGACTGTAACATTTTTTAAAATGTATTATTAACTTGTGTTAATCTTTATAATTCTGTTAGTAAACAATTAGGGGTGTATCTAATTACAGCTAATTAATTAAAAAAATTTATTAATGAAAAAAAAAGCAGTGCTTCAACTCAAAAGTCACCCTAATTTCACTTTCACCTCATTCAATGTAAAAAAATAAAATCACAAAAATTAAAAAAATATATAAAAATAAAATCTAAAATTATTGTAAAAGATTATCTAAAATTCTTTTAATTATGATAAAGAATGCATTACTTTCAAATATAAAAATATCTAAAACCTAAGAAAAGAGATATCTAAAACCACTATACTATGTATACACAAAAATCAGCTACTAAAGTCAGTCACCAGAATAAAATATATGTTGGAATACAAATACATATTAAAAATAAATTAAATCACACATGTATTTATACATAAATATATTGGTGACTAATTTTGAGAATTTTTTATTTTAATAAATAAAATAAATATAATAATTACCGAATTAAATAATTTTAAAAAAATTACCGAAATTCGCGTCCCTTGCTACGGTAAACGAGATAAGACACGTCAACTTGACGCGTGTATATCTCCTTTACACTGTAAACGAGATATAAGAAGACAAATTTCTAATAGTTATAAAAGGATGTGTAACCCTTGGCATTTTTCACACAGATTTCATATCTTTTTCTGTCTCATTTTTCTCAGAAAAACAAGGCAACAATGGCCAGTAACAGCGTATATATAGTTGTGTGTGTTTATCCCAATTGTCGTATGAGAAATGGCAACAACGGGGTGACATTTGAGTGTGAGAATCCGATACTGTTGCGCACTCATCGTGTAAACATTGTGGGAGTTGAAGAGTTTGATATTGAGCAACCTCGGTGGTACAGAAGCGAGGGAGGTCGGAAGCGTGGGGTATAAGTTTCTAGCACCCATGGGTAATGGAGTTTTCCGGTTTCGACTATTTCGGCTTCTAGGGGACAAGCATGTGCGACTCATGTTCGACATCCATGGGAGGATCATGGCGGAACAGGTGATGGAGCTTTTCGCCGAGGTTGGAGATATTGGTCGTGGTGGTTCTGTACAATCGACCTATGTACAGGACGACCGACCTCTCGAACCACCACCCATTCATGTCGCCATTCCAGTGGATGAGGCAGAGGAGGGCGTCGAGGAGTCAAACGAAGAATACATAGCGGATAGTGGCGACAGTGATTCTTCCGAAGGGGGCGATGAGGAGGAGTTTGTACCAGAAATGCCCGCTCAGACTGCGGCACGCCATGTCTTGCCTCCACCTCACCCAATTCTGGCGCTATCGGCAATGCCAAGTCACTATCATAGTTTGGATCTGGACGCCATGTATAAGAGGATTCCATTTTCTGACACGGGAGAAAAGAATTACAACTTAGACGGTGGGGTAGAGTTTCGGATCCGCCACAGGTTCAAATGCCGGGATGCAATGCTGCAGGGTGTGAAGAACTAGAGTATTCATAGGAGTGTTGAGTACCGGGTGATCGAATCGAACCGATAAAAGTAGCATGTGCAGTGCCGTCAAGCTGCGAATGGGTGTCATGGAGCCTCCATGTGGCCCTTTGGCAGAACCTCGGATACTGGAGCCCCATGTGCCTGTAGGCCTAGGTGGTACGCCACGTCCTACAAGATGATAGTGACCTCACCCCATGGGAGATGAAACGTGTGCGTTTCCGGACGCCATCGCTCCACAAATGCCGAAATCAGGAAATTGTCAAAAGTGAAATCCCTAAGGGGCATCGTGTTGCCGAATCCAGCCTTAGCCAGATACGGGACGATGGCGTCGGGTGGAAGAAGGGTATGACTCATTTGCCGGGGCAGTAGAAAGCGAGGCCTCTGAAGAATAAAAAAAAAATTTCAACCTTATAAAGAAATAATTTTAAATTTTTTTTGGTATTGAATTCTTACACTTTTTATTAGTTTTGTAATTCGATCAATTTAATATGATATACAAAATATTAAAGTTAAATAAATATTTCTTTCTAACTCACAACTACTTCTACTTAAGAACATATTTCTATGTTTCTAACTTACACATATTTCTAAATTACATATTACATACTAAACAAGACCTAACTAGAACGTTATAAGTAGTAACAACCTAGCACAAGTAAAATAGAGTTCCAAACTAATAATGCGACGTCTCGTTCAGCTTGTTGATGTCTCCGTTGTTCCCGCCTGGCGCGTCATTGCACTATCAGTCGATAATATGGTCAGAAAGGGATAATAGAGAGGAGAAAACTGTTGAAAAGTGCAGAATAGGGCCCAGTCAACATCTGCAAACGACATCTATTTAAAGATGTCACCCAGTCTTATCTTGTTTACATTGTAAACGAGATAAGCAAGGAACGCGGATTTCGGTAATTTTTTTAAAAATTATTTAATTTGGTAATTATTATATTTATTTTATTTATTAAAATAAAAAATTCCTGATTTTGGTGTACGAATAGCATTTTTATATCTAAAATTATTTAAAAAAAATTCAAAACCTAATAAAACGAGACATCCAAAATTATTGAAAAACAACATCCGAAAACTAAGAAAAGAAACATCTAAAACTATTAAAAAAATTCTTCTAAAACCTAAAAAGAAGAAACATCTAAAACATAAAAAAAATACATCCAAAATCTAGGAAAAAAATATCTAAAACTAGTAGAAAGAATCATCCAAAATTTAGGAAAAGGAGGAGAAGATTCGGAGGGGGAGGATGCGGCGTTGCA
The DNA here is from genome assembly GCF_059453495.1 of Arachis ipaensis. Taxonomy (NCBI): domain Eukaryota; kingdom Viridiplantae; phylum Streptophyta; class Magnoliopsida; order Fabales; family Fabaceae; genus Arachis; species Arachis ipaensis. The sequence goes on along the minus strand of NC_142441.1, from coordinate 138,695,503 downwards.
GGACAATAAGTTGCCAAGGGAGGCGTCGCAGCATGAGGAATTGCAGAGGGAGGTGCACGCGTCGCGGTGAGAGGGTTTGGAGGGAAATCACGGCCTCATGGGACGAGGTGTTGCATGGAGAGACTATTGGGTTATATGGTATGAGAAGATGACAAAATCTTATATTTGTGTAGTGGTTTCAAGGCACGATTAGATCGCTTTCTTTAGAGAGATATTTGTCCCCACACTTAGTTGCTATAGGGTTGATTACAATACTCTTCTAGGATACAATGAAACCTAAGAATTTCTTAATTAGCAATAGTAAGAAATTCTCAACTCTCTTGAACAAAGAAAATCTCTTAATAGTTGAGTAAATTATACACTTAGTACTTCTTTTTTTTTTGAAATAGTGGACAAGGACTTATTTATACATATTGCACGTAGCAATTATGATTAGTTACGTATACAAATGGTTATGTCTTTTCTATTGCCAATAGATACAATGTTTTGAACGTACACAACTCTTAAAGAGTTGTATCCCTTTAGCCAATAGACACAATGTTTTGAACATACACAATCCTTAAAAGGTTGTGTCCTTTCAACCAAATGGTACTAAACGGTTAGTAACCGTTTATTAATATTAATAATATTAATAATAATATCAATAATATTAATTAATCAAATTTGTAAATATCCTTCAATCCCCCACTATTTACAAAATTTAAATGTTATACAAGTATATGCATAAAGAATGTGTCACTAAAATTAAACATTCTTTTAGTGTAAATTTTAAAGTTCTAACGAAGTAATAGGTGTCTAATCGATTAAACCTATACTCCATATGCTAGTACCAAAAATCACACACATTACTTATACCATCCAAGTTCAAGAGTTTATAATTTTAAGCACTTATATGGCCTTGTGCTCATCCTGGTTTCATGAATATTTACGAGAATAAAACCTCTAAAATTCTTGATTAGAGCGGCACCACTCTTATATTCATATAGGTGGAATCTTTTGATAGAAAATATTATCATTCCATTAAGAGTTTAAACTCACCCTCTTAATTTATTGTAAATAGCACTAAATCCTATATCTTAGTGCTCCAATTACTAAATAACTTGTTATTACCCATTAAACCTTGAAACTAGTGGTCTACTAGAATAAGGTTGGGTTCCCATCATTTAGCAATAATAGGTTTTAATCTCATTTTAGCAGTAGTCTCTTTGATTTTATCCCTTGACAAACCTTTAGTCAAAGGGTCTGCTAAATTTTCTTGAGATCTTACATAAGTGATGGTAATTACACCATCATCTATTAGTTGCCTCACAAACTCATGTCTCAAACTTATATGTCTAGACTTTCCATTATAAACCTTATTATATGCTCGAGACATGGTTGATTCACTATCACAGAATATTGAAATGGCTGTCGTCTGCTGTGGCCACAACTTTTATATCATATAACAAATTTCTTAACCATTCCGCTTCTTTACATGCGGCTGATAAAGCTACAAACTCAGCCTCTATAGTAGAATGTGTAGTACATGTTTGATTCTTTGAGGCCCAACTTATTGCTCCACCACCTATGGTGAAAATCCATCCTGAAGTGGATTTGTTGTCACTAAGATTTGTAATCCAATTTGCGTTGGAATAACCTTCTAAAACTGCGAGATAATCACTATAATGTAATCCCAAGTTTATGATTTTCATGAGATAACCAAGAACTCTTGTTATAGCTTTCCAATGTTGATTGCTAGACTTTCTTGTAAACCTTGATAATTTGCACACAGCAAATGCTATATCAGGTCTAGTACAATGCATTGCATACATTAAACTTCCTATAGCGCTAGCATATTCTAATTGTGCTATAGGTCTTCCCATGTTTCCTTCTAATTTAAGATTAGGATCATACGGCGTATTGAATTCTTTAATTGTGAGATGATCAAACTTTTCCAATACCTTTTTGATATAATGAGATTGACTTAAAGTAAAGCCAACTTCATTCTTATGCACCTTTATGCCTAATATTGTATCAACTTCATTCAAATCCTTCATCTTGAATTTAGAAGTTAGATACTCCTTCGTTATATGAATTCCTTCTAAATTTGTTTCGATGATTAACATATCATCAACATATAAACAAATAATTACTCCATAATCTTTAGTAAATTTTGAGTAAATACATTTATCCGCACTATTATGTGAGAAGCCATTTGATAACACCACTGAATCAAACTTCTCATGCCATTGTTTAGGCGCTTGTTTTAGCCCATACAAAGACTTAATTAATTTGAAAACTTTCTTTTCATTTCCGGGTAGCACATAGCTTTCCAGTTGCTCCATATATATTTCTTGTGAAATATTAGTATCATTTTGGGGACATTCTAAATTAGAAGTTGAATAATTGATAAATTTATTTTCAATAAATTCTACCTCTCTTGATTCAACAACTACATTAGACACTAAGTATAATATTTATATGCTTTAGAATTTTGAGCATATCCTATAAAAGTGCCTTTTTGTTTTTTGGCTCTTGTCCCAATTTGGTTCTCTTTTGATCAGGAACTCGATAAAAGGCTAAACACCCCCACACTTTAAGATAATTTAAATTAGGTTTCCTTCCTTTCCAAATTTCATAAGGAGAAACCTTTCTATGTTTTGATGGTATCCTATTATGGATATGACATGATGTCAATAATGCTTCACCCCACAAATTGTAAGGCAATTTTGCATTTCGTAACATTGAATTAACCATATCCACTAAGGTACGATTTTTTCTTTCTGCCAAACCATTTTGTAGCGGAGTATATCGAGCGGAAGATTCATACACAATACCATGTATTTCACAAAAGTTATCAAATTCATTAAAAAATTATTCTTCACCTTGTAGTGATTCAGGGATCACCACTCGAAGATCACGAACTCTACTTACAAGGATTTGTAATTCATGAATTTGATCCATAATATTATTCATAATAAATTCAAAATATTTATCATAATAAACTTATCTGTTCCTTGTCGTTTAGTATTGTACTTTTCTTCCAAAGATTTTCAAATCTCCAATGGTGATTGAATTAACATATGACCTCGATATACAATAGTATCTTCATCACGTTTCTTCTTCAATTGAACAATCTTTTCTTCCTCTTCCAGTGTGGAATTTCCAGCAGCATTGGCAATTTGTGTAATCTTTGAGTTAATCACATATGCAAGATTGATAACTGAAAGAAGAAACATCATTTTGTGCTTCCAACTATTGAAGTTCGTTCCATCAAAGCGATCTAACTTGACAAACTCTTGATTCATGACCTTGAACGTGGTGTTTTGATCTTGTGCCATCTTCAACTAATATCTCTCTAAAATTGTTGGGTTATATGGTATGAGAAGATGACAAAATCTTATATTTGTGTAGTGGTTTCAAGGCACGATTAGATCGCTTTTTTTAGAGAGATATTTGTCCCCACACTTAGTTGCTATAGGGTTGATTACAATACTCTCCCAGGATACAATGAAATCTAAGAATTTATTAATTAGCAATAGTAAGAAATTCTCAACTCTCTTAAACAAAGAAAATCTCTTAATAGTTGAGTAAATTATACACTTAGTATTTCTTTTTTTTTGAAATAGTGGACAAGGACTTATTTATACATATTGCACGTAGCAATTATGATTAGTTACGTATACAAATGGTTGTGTCTTTTCTATTGTCAATAGATACAATATTTTGAACGTACACAACTCTTAAAGAGTTGTATCCCTTTAGCCAATAGACACAATGTTTTGAACATACACAATCCTTAAAAGGTTATGTCCCTTCAACCAAATGATACTAAACGATTAGTAACCGTTTATTAATATTAATAATATTAATTAATCAAATTTGTAAATATCCTTCAGAGACACGACATCCCAAAGATCAGGGTTGGAGCGCGACCTTATTATCAGAATATCATGCTTAAGTCATGATATCGCTAATGGTAAAGATATTTTGTGTATCCACTATATTATTTATTTACATATCAATAGGAGCCTTTAAAAATTAAGTTTAAAATAGAATAATATTATATACGTTAACACGTGATGGTATTTAAGTATATCCAAATATGTATGGAGGAGTATTTTTTTATTAAAGGACAGTTGAAAGATAGAACATATACGTACGAGACAACTATAAACAAGAGCGGAGTCTCACTATGAAAAAGAGGGTAATCGTCCATTGGTCTCCTTAAATTTTAATTTTTCATATAAAATATATATAAATTTTAGTTTAGTCCTACCAATTTTTTTTATATTAGTCCTATTTTATTGTGAAATAATTTTTAGTCCCTCCTTTATATTTCATCTAACTCTAACTCTGTCTATAAAAGAATTGTCATGTTTAAAATGTATCTAATATATAAACACGACAATTTAACAAAATATTTGTACTTTATTTGAATAAAATTTCATAAAATTTTAAAATGATTTTATGCGTTATCTTACCAATTTATTTAACATATAATATAGTTTCGAGATCATAAGTAAATGTATGTCGAATATTAGATAATGAATTTATTGGTATTCAAATTTTCTAAAATTTGCTATGTTTGATTATTATGATAATATAAAGTAATTCAATACTGAGAAGAAATTCAAAATCTTTAAGAGGTTATTTAATAGCGTACGTCACCAACACTTTACATAGTTTGTGCGAGTGGAATTTTTATTCATCATATTTATTTTATAATATTTAAAAAATAATAAAAAAATCAATCTAAATAACTAAAAATTATTTTATCTAATATTTATTAATTATTATTTAAATAATATTATAATTTTAAATATAATAAATATATAATTATAAGAATATATGTATAAAATTATAAATATTAAATCAAATAAAATAACTTTAATTATTATTGTGTCCCGAATATTTATTATATTATTGATTGAATCCTCATTAATTGCACATTTGAACTTTAATAACCATATAACAACATCATAACACGAAGTTTGGCTAATTAAATTTAGGATTAATCTCTACATACAAGTGTTTTGTGCTTACAAGCTTTACAAATCTGAAAAGAACGAAACCCCTAAATGCGCTGCTTATGTTACGTGCCTCTTTAACAGACTTTTAAATCAATCTAAATCAATTAACGCGCGAATATATAACTTTCATTTTTTAAAAGATTTCGTTTCCTTTTTCGAATTTCTTGCCAAATTTGTTCGATCTCCTTCGTGTGTTCTCTCTTTGCCTTTTCATTCGTTGTTTTACCTGCGTTTATCACTGGTTTCTTCTTCGTCATTTACGTGCGTTTCTCTCTCTATATTCTTGCTTCATTTTTTTTATTTTCATGGTTTATGAAATCAAGCTTTGAAATCGTTTTGAAGATAATGGAACTTCAGAAATACACCCAAACGATTACAGAAATACACCCAAACGGTTACAGAAATATACCCAAACAGTTACAGAAATACACCCAAAGGATTACAGAAATACACCCAAAACAGGGGGAGACAGTATATTTCTGCTTGAAATCTTTTAATATTTTGCTGGTTAAAGATGAGGCACATGGCACAGATAATCTAGAAAAAAAAACCTAGAAGAACATTAAAACAGTACCTTGAATAATGTTTCTTTGATTTTTCTGGTGATTTTTGATGGAGATTTGTATCTTTTCTTCTTGATTTCTTCAACACTTCGCGAGGAGTTGGAACGTTTCTTCAAAATCGTAGTTTGTTTCGAATGTCGCTTGAATCTTGATGGTTTGCGTTTTGATTGAGGAAGAAGAGGAAGAGTGTGGCATAATGAACGTGTTGTGGAAAAACGCAACGGGTGATTAAGGCGCGTGTGTTGGACGCTCGATTCTAAAGGAGTGGTGTGCGTGTTTTTTTCTTGGACTTGGGCCAACTTGTATAGCTTGTAAGCCAAAAGGCTTGTATGTGTAGCAGGCCCCTTAAATTTATCAATTTAATGTTATTTATTTCTATTTTTTTATAAACTATTATTATTATTGCATCGTTCTAGTATACGAGAGTAAATTGTTATTTCTAACCATAAAAAATTTGAATACTGACAAAACTAACCATAAAAAATTTAAATTAACGTTATACCCATAAAAAATATATATTATTTGACAAAAATATCCAATTATTGAATTTGGTATTGACTATTTTATACAATTTCCAAATTGCTCTTTTTATTATCTTCTCCAAATCAACTCTTCAATTGCTTTCCAGAATCAAATTCAAAACCAAAATAAAAAAAATCCAGGATAAACAGCAGAGCAGGGTTCAGATTTCTCCTTTTTCACCCCTTCCCAGGCCAAAATCGGTTTCAGAGAGCCAACCTCCCCCCTTTTCTCTTCTCTCTCTATTACCTACTATTGTTCTCTCTGGTGGTGTCGTCGTCATCCGTGGTCTCGCGTCTCATCTTTCCGGTCCCAAGGGAAGACCGCCGTTGAAAGGTAGTGGCATAGCCATGATCAGAAGTTTGCGGCGGAACCCATGAGATCCGAGATCTTCGCCCTTCTCCATTGTTGCTCCATCAAGGTAAATAGAACTTGTTTTCGTCTTCTTTGCTCTGCTTCTCCTTCACAACGGCACTGTTGCTGGCCGTTTGTCGCATGACACTGGTGTTCAAAGGGATTCTATTGTCGCCTTCTTCAGCCGAGTCTATTTCGCGCCGCCCACAACCGCCTTTGTCCAGAGAGCTTGATTCTACATCCAGGGAGGTTGGTACTAGATCCAAAAGCTCCGATTATAAATATGGAGTTTTTCTTTCTGAATGTTTTGAATGGATGTCGAGTAGTAGAAATTCTGAATTAGAAAATGTCTTGAGTTTATAACGAGAAGGAATAGATCTGGCAGGGACTAAGCTGGCGGCGACGATCTGGGGGAGTTGGAGATCACTGGAGGTGGCTTAGGGTGGCGTGCGAGGGAGGATGAGGGAGGTGATTATGGTAAGTGAGGCCGCCTCTGTGACTGAGAATGAGGTTGAGCCAGCGAGAGTAGAGATTAAAAAGTTAAAAGGATGAGAACGGTGAGTGAGGGAGGTGAAGGGGTTGAGGATTATTATTAGGGTCGTACGTTTGATTCAGTTATGTTAAAGAGGACTGTGATAGATATATTCAAGAGGACCGTGATAGAGAAGATAATAAAAAGGGCAATTTGGGAATTGTACAAAAGAGTCAATACTAAATTTAATGGTTGGATATCTTTGTCAAACAATATATATTTTTCATGGTACAACGTCAATTTAAATTCTAAATTCTTTATCTTTAATTTTATCAACGTTCAAATTTTTTATGGTAAAAAATGACTATTTATTCACTATACAAATATGAACTCATACAGATATAGAGATTGAGTTAATAGTCAAAATCGTCTCTAAAAGATACCCCGATCTCTATTTTCGTCCCCGAAAGGTAAATTTAATCAAAATCGTCCTCGAAAGATTTAAAATTACTCACGTTAGTCCCTCCGTCTATTCTGTCACTAACAACATTAATTTTGCTAACGTGGTACGTTAGTTTTTTTTTTTTTTTTGTCTTTTTGGTCATGGGCTGTTAAGTCCAAAAAACACAAACAGAACCCTAACTACCCGGAACCCGACCCACCCGTACCCACCCCGAGAATCCTCCTCAACCCATCTGAGTAGCTTCGAGCCTCCATTCCCGTCAAGCTGCAACACAATCCCCGCAATGAAAAGTGATAGAAAGAGAGCAAAAGAGTGTTACCTTTCTGTGATATCTGGCACGGATCCAAGTGGGAGTAACATGAGGCAGAGGGCTTCCTTCCACTGGCCTCGTCATCAAATGTGTCGACGGCAGCACCGAAATCACTCTCACGTCGTCGAAGAGCACGCTCTTAAAGTTCTCCAAATCAAAATATCACCGAATTCACTGCGCATCAATGGTCAAAATAAAATCACCATTCTAATGCTATAACAGGGAACAATATTTAATCAATACCAACAATGGAAAGAAATTGATTCCTATGTAGATACCTTTCATCGCCCCAAATGACATTGACTTGCAAAATGGGAACAACCACAGCAGCACCCAGAATCCTAGCATTAACAACAGCATCAACAATTTGATTCTTCTGTTGATTCATTTCACCAGAAACCACCACCATAAGATACTTTCTTCTGTTCTTCATAATCCCTTCATTCGCTCTTCTATAATCTCTTGAGAAACTCAAACATGGCTTGTATCCCAACCCATCCGGTTGCTTCCAAAACTCATTACTATCACTATCACCATTACCAATAGGCTCTTGTGCTTGTGCTTGTTCTTCTTCTCGTCTCTGCAAGATAACACCAACGTTTGAATTTGGATGAAGACTCTAGAGTGAGAGGTGTGATTTTTGTGATGATGTTATTGTTGTTAAGGGACATGGGTATGTTGAAAATGGGGTGAAGCCGAACTTAAACATGCTAATGAGTAGTGCTCTATGATGCGGCTAACCGAATTGGATTGGGGGTGGAAAGCGAGCACTATACCATTGATGCGGCAGTGGCAGCAGATGTGGAGCAGGGGCTCTAAGACGCTTGATAGCTGGCGAAGGTTGATGTTCAGGCAAGGCGTGGTATCTCTGCAACATCCGGCGACAACAGCGGTGGTTACTGGAGACAGTGCGCAGCGTGAAGCTTGAAGAACCACCATTGCGGGGGTTGTGTTGCAGCGGGACGGGAATGGAAGCTCGAAGCTACTCAGATGGGTTGAGAAGGGATTTTCGGGACGGGTACGGATGGGTCGGGTTCTGGGTAGTTAGGGTTCTGTTTCTGTTTTTTTGGCTTAACAGCTCATGGCCAAAAAGACAAAAAAAATTAACGTGCCACGTCAACAAAATTAACGTTATTAGTGACAGAATAGACGAAAGGACTAACGTGATTAATTTTAAATCTTTCGAGGATAATTTTGATTAAATTTATCTTTTGGAGACGAAAATGGAGATTAGAATATTTTTCATGGACGATTTTGACTATTAACTCTATAGAGATTCCTTTTTGTATAAGATACAATATATTGTATCTTATTTTAATACGTGTGATCTTACTTTTACAGATGTAGCAGTGTGTCAGGCATAAGGGGACGCTCATGAGAGACTCTCAGGCTCCGCTCCGCTGAGCTGAGTCACCAAGCTACATTCAAACGGTGAATTTTAGCCTGTGCCTGTTCAAAAGAGGCGTCTGAAACGTCTCGTATTTTCTGACATAGGTTTGTCGGTCATTTGTAAGTTTATATTCATTTTCAGTTTTGATCACTAGATATAGTACTTTTTGAATTTAGACCAATTTTATTATTAATAGTTAGAAAATAGCCCCACAATTTCATGAAGCTTTTTTTGGACCGTGACTTGCTCTTCTAGTTTTCTATAATAACGGGCCAGCCAAATTTTTTGCAACATTAAATAACTATTAAAAGTCTAGTTTGTACTTATCATAAAAAAAAAAAAGTCTAATTTGTACTTAACCAAAAAAAAAAATAGTCTAGTAGTATGTGAAAAAATATACTTCACATTAGTTATATGAATTTTATACATATAATTATATAACAGTCGTGCTATATGAATAACAATTTTTTTAAAAAAAATCATGAAATATATTATTTCTTTTTTTTTTAGAATTTTGCTATCATAGATTCTAAAAACAGTAGTTAAACATATAATAAAAGAAAATATTTTAATATTATTTATTATAATTTTTTTTACATTTTTAATATATTAAATATATCAAAAATATTAAAATATTTTTTTTATGATATACTTAACCAATGTCCATAAGATATAGGATAGCAAAACCCTTTTTTTTAAAACATGGAAAATGAAAATTAAAATATTGACATGCATTAATAACTAACTGGGTTTTATTAAGTAGACAATGGCTTTTGTAAACAATGCAAACAATAAGCTCTAGCATTGACCCAATAAAGTAAAAAAACACTCCACCCCAAATTAGCTCTTAAACTTTAATATTAGGATAACCATCTGCACACTTAGTGAATTGAACATCCAACTATTGTTAACTGTGCATGAGTAAATCGAATAAAAAAATAACCATCTAATTAAAAATAATGAACATAATCATCTGCATACCTATTGAATTGAACATTCGACATACCTATTATTCACATTATTTAGTATTTTCATTATCTACCTAAACTTTTCCTAACTAAAGCTAACCATTATTTGAATGCTTTCATTACATCAAATTGTTTTCATTTGCTTCATTTCCTTTAAATTTGATGGCTATAAATCCGTAGTACAAGAGTTTAGTTAGCATGTCTTATTAAGATTTTTATTAATAAAAAATTAATAGTCTTTATTTAAATAAATATAAAAATTTTTCAATTAATAAGTTTAATATATGTAATAAACGTTCGCTAATATAATCTTGGTGAAAACTATTTAAGGAAGTGGACAATTACTAGTTACATTTCCCGTAATAATTAATGTGTCGTGATTTCACTAATGCATTTTGGACGATAAAATGTTCTAATAAATACCATGCTCAAATTAGTATTCACAAATTCATGAACAAAAAAGGAGTTGATAACTACATAATATTGTTCTATAGAATTAGAATCAAATTTCATAATTGTTAAAATCATTTTTTTAAGTCAACTCCAAAATATAACTTATTAAAATATTTTATTTTTCGGTACTGAATAAATTATTTAAATAATTCTGCATTTTTTAACAAAATAACTTTGTTTTTGGTTAACATAAAACAACTAAATTTGTTTATGGCTATACACACAACAATCATTTAATTCTTAATATTTGCCTATGGTTCACTTTGTTACAATTTATCTTGTCCAATGTGCAAAAATATTCTCACAAAAAACGTATCACTTTTCTAATATATTCACACATTTTTTTTTTTGATTAAGAATATATTCACACATTTAAAGGACATACCTTACCAACCAAAAATGTATTCATACATTTAATCAGCCCAACTAAAAATTTTATTGGACCACCAAAAACTGAAAAATATGTTTACACATTTAACATCTAATATATGTATATTGCATTTTCACCACAAACACAAGAAGCCATAATGCAATTATAAAAATACAGAATGAAACTAAATGGAAGTTACATAAATACACGTTATTGTCGGGTTAATACTCAAATTCGTCCCCGAAAGATTACGCGATCTTCATTTTCGTCCCCGAACGATTTTTTTAATCAAATTAGTCCCTGAAAGATAAAAAATAAGTCAAATTAGTCCTCTTGTCAGTTGGGCGATGACGTGGCACGTTAAGTGCCACGTGGCATGATGACTTGGCACGCCACATGGCAGGTCAACACCACGGTCAACGCCACGTGGCATGTCAGCGACACGTGGCACGCCACGTGGCATGTCAGTGCCACGTGGCAGGTCAGTGACACGTGGCATACCCAGGTCAACGCCACGTGTCACTTGACATGTAAAAAAGATTTTTATAGTCAAAATAGTCCTTGAAAGTTCAGAAATAAGTCATTTTCATCCCTCAAATTTTAAAAATTAGTCAAACTAGTCCTTATATAATTTTTTTTTATTTTTTCTTCATAATATTAAATTTGAAATATTTTTTGATACTACTAATTTTAATAGAAATGTAATTGACAAACAAAACATTAGTAATTGTATCTTTTCTTCTTAAAAAATTTTTCCAATAAAATTATCTATCTCCTTTAATTCTTCTCAAAATCTCTCTTATTCTTTTCTATTCTAAAACATTTTTCTTACATACATTTTGCTGGAATATATATATATATATATATATATATATATACTCAAAATTGAAATGTATGTATTTATTAACCTAAACAAAGTTATATGCTCGAAATCAAAATTTATGTATGTTAACCTAAAAAAATAGTGGTATAACTTTGTTTAGCTTAACATACATGTACAAGATGTCTCTGGTACGGGTTGAAGGATGGATCGGGAACCTGCGGGTCGAGGTGAAGACCGGATCGCGTGACTGGAGCGATGGGGGGAGGTATCTGCAAAGACACTCCGACGCTCAAGTCAGAATGGATCTGAGAGGTGTAAAGTGTATGGAATGAATGAATACCTGGAGGGACCTGGGTTTTCTATTTATAGGTGATGGTGAATATCTTATCTTATCTTATTTGGCTAAGATAAGGGAGACGTTTGAATTCGAAAGTCGGTTAGGAGTTCTAGAGGGCCGTTTCCGGGCCTTCCGGAAGAAGGAGATGGGTCGGACCCGAGGAACCGGGTTCGGGTTTAACCTTGGGTCCAGGATCCGTGGGCCGGATCCGTAACAATACATAAATTTTGATTTCGAGCATATAACTTTGTTTAGATTAATAAATACATACATTTTAATTTTGAGTATATATATATATATATATTCCAGCAAAATGTATGTAAGAAAAATGTTTTATAATAGAAAAGAATAAGAGAGATTTTGAGAAGAATTAAAGGAGAGAGATAATTTTATTGGAAAAAATTTTTAAGAAGAAAAGATACAATTACTAATGTTTTGTTTGTCAATTACATTTCCATTAAAATTAGTAGTATCAAAAAATATTTCAAATTTAATATTATGAAAAAAAAATAAAAAAAAAATTATATAAGGACTAGTTTGACTAATTTTTAAAATTTGAGGGATGAAAATGACTTATTTCTGGACTTTCAAGGACTATTTTGACTATAAAAATCTTTTTTACATGTCAAGTGACACGTGGCGTTGACCTGGGTATGCCACGTGTCACTGACCTGCCACGTGGCACTGACATGCCATGTGGCGTGCCACGTGTCGCTGACATGCCACGTGGCACTTAACGTGCCACGTCATCGCCCAACTGACAAGAGGACTAATTTGACTTATTTTTTATCTTTCAAGGACTAATTTGATTAAAAAAATCGTTCGGGGACGAAAATAAAGATCGCGTAATCTTTTGGGGACGAATTTGAGTATTAACCCCGTTATTGTCACATAAAAAATATGTGTCTGTTGCATAGAAAGCCACAATAACAAAAAAGAACAGGCGTTCCAAACGCCTCTTTTAAACAGAAACAGGCTAAAATTCACCCATTCAAACAGGATTTTATTTTATTGGGTTTCGTCAGTGACTCAGTGCCATCTTTATGTCTCGGGCCTTATTGGTCGTTGGGCCATTTGATATAAGGACTCATACATTGATACCCTCAACATGATCTGGCCATTTGATTCAAACGTGGACAGAAACTTTTTATCTTCAATGTCATTAGTCATTACTCATTACTAACGAGTTGGAGAAAATCCATAAATTTAATATATTTAAATTTAAATGTATTACCTAAAATTATAAGGATTTATTATGTTTTAACTAGCGAATAAGCATGCACAAATAATATATTAAATTATTTTTAATAATTTTGCTACAAACAAATTAATATTTAAGAAATAAATATTAAAATATCTTTTCATGATATTTTATTAAATAATTTAATTTTAAATAATATAAAAAGAAAATTAATTTCTTGTTTTTTCTTTCAAATTTCAGATAAATTTAATTCCTTTATCATATTACCTTTAAAGAAGTAAATTAATCTTGTCGTTATTTAAAACATACTATAACTGATTAATTTTTTTATTAGAGACTAATATATATCTAATAGTCTAAAAGATTAAAAGCTAATTTGATATTTCTAGAGATTAATTTTTTCAAAAAAAATTACAAAACAATTTTGGATAATACTTTCTTATTTTCCTAAATATATGAAATACGCATTAAGATAAAACATATAATATTAAATATTTGATTAATAGTGCCATCCATTATTCATTAAACTACTTAAATTGTATAATTTGTACTTCAAACTGTTCTGGCCCAGTCCAATACGCTCAAGGTCCAGGTCCGGGCGCCCGCCTGACCCGGCGGTCTGTCCACAACCGATCGGAAGACGATCCGCGTTGTCACCCCTTCTGCATGATCACGGACAGCTGGAAAGGAAGTTTTCAAGAAAGAGGGATTGTCCATGAGGGGCCCACACACGTACAGGCTATATAAGGGGAGGGCCCTACTCCTCCCCAAGGTACGTCACTCCTTTTACCCTAATTGTCACCTCTTCGTGGACTCTTACTTGGGCGTTGGAGTCCTTGCAGGTGGCACACCCCCTACTCCTCAAATCCTCGGCTCGGCAGGACCTCTGTAACACCCTACCACACAGAGCTTTACACCTAAGATGTAAAACAGAGGTGGTGAGGCGCTACGACTGCTAAAATAAAATACATACATATAGAAAGAATATAATAAACTAGGAGCTTTGAAAAATGGGTAAAACAAAACTCGTAAAATAAAAAGCGCCAATGCTCCGGAACGGAATAACTTGCGTGCGAAGAAACCTGAAGATTACAGATATGAATAAGCAAAAGAATAAAAGAAAGCCAAGAATACAGTGAAACTAGCTCCTGACTCAGCTTGCGAAGCCAAGACTGGCCGGAGAATATTTACATATATATACATAAGTATCCCAACACCCGAAATACAGAAACAAGTCACTAACTCTCCTGTAACCTCTATGAGGAACAAAATAATCAAGTTTCTTGGAGAGCAAGCCAGTACATATACACATACATATACAAACTAGAAACCCAAAATACATCGGGGACTACTCCGCTTCAAGGAATCCAGACGCCTAGCGAGGAGCCTCTCGACCTGCATTTAAAAACAACAACACAGTATGGGATGAGAACCGAAGGTTCTCAGCATGGTAAAGGTGCCACGCGTATAATAAATAGGTCCTGGGAATGCCAGAGGCAATCCTAGAACTCCATCATTTAGTTAACAAACTTAGTTTCTAAACAGAAGCCATAAATAGGGGTAGCTAACCTAAACATCCCTGAACTTACTCATTTTCTAATCCTAACATAACTCCAAATCATCTCACTCTTCCTCCGTCCCTCCGTCATCCATAATTCAACAGAGACAAGCAACCAAACAAGTTCACGCACAAATAGTAAGCAGATAGTGCAAGTAGCAAGTATAACAGGTAGCAGGATGTATATATTCAGTTAGGCAATCCCAAGTAATGCATAGCAATCAAAACAAACAAATGCATATGATGTATGCCTATCCTATTGCTGATGAGGCTCATCTGTCGGTTATCCAGCCAACCCGACAAGTTCGAAAACCTTAAACTGTCCCCCGTCGCGCATCTCCAAGAGTCTATGCATAGATTTCACATTCATTCATTATTTAAATCACTCAATGGGGGCTATCCATACCCGGGAATTTATACGTGCCTGGTCACCCTTACGACGTAGAGTCAACAGAGTATCGAGGTTCAACCTGGAACACGTGGTGGCAAGCCACAGTTCTTACCCAGAAAAACTCGTGTCTCACATATCATTATTCACAAGACATTTCATTTTCACAATCAATATATAATCATTTATCAAGCCATGGCATAAAACTTCATTTAACATCCTCATCCTTTCATATAACTCATTATTTTACCTCTTACTTCATCTCTCATATCCAAGTTATCTTATTTTCCTAGCTCCAATTAGCTGCTGGACTTAGTACTATACCCTAAGTCTAAAAGAGAGAAAAATGGAGGTTTAGAAGTGAAAATCTGGTTTAAAACACCAAAAATCCAGTTTTGCAGCAAACAGAGGTCACGCGTGCGTGTGGGTCACGCGCACGCGTGGTAAGAATAGCACGTTACGCATGAGTCATGCGTACGTGTGATCATGCGCATTGGCTTCTCACGCGCACGCATGGCTACTCGCGCATGCGTCGTTAAAATGCCATGCCACGCGTACGTGTGGATGTACGTTTTTCAAAAATTGGCAGAATGCCCAGAAAGCTGCAAAACCAGTAATTCAGCACCTGCATAACACAATTTTCACACCAAACTTCCGTCGTCCATAACTTTCTCTACAAAATTCCGTTTTTCACAAAATTGATATCGTTCAAAAGCTTATAAAACCATCTTTCATTTGAAACAACTCGCATTTCCATCCAAAATTTGAGAAGCAAGTTATGGACTTCCAAAGTTCACCAAAATTCATTTTTTACCAAATAACAGCCAAACCTTATTTTCACCAAATTCATACTCCTTACCCATAAAACCTGCATATTCATAATATATCAAGCCCCATATCATTAATACTATCCACTAATACCTTAATATTCACACTAATACATGAACTCATACATTAATCATAAATCCACTCTTTCCAATCATAAGCTTCCATTTTAAAATTTATTAACCTATTTCCTCCATTCATTAATAACCACTTATAAATCACCTTTAACTAACTCAACAAGCCATAATCACCGATTTCCATTTACATATATCAATATCATCATCAACCTTTCATTAGCAATTCCAAGAACACATATCCAACAATGTCAACATCTCATGCTAAACATTTTCAACACAAGCTCAAGCAGTACTATAACCAACATCATCACAAAGCTAACCATTTAATACATTAATTTATCCAACATCACCACGAAGCTAACCATTTAATATATTGTACCATTTCAACTTAACTTATGGTTCCCTAGCCTAAGTTTTCACAAAACCTTATATGTTAAACGCGCGAAACCTAAACCATACCTTGGCCGATCACTTTATTTAATCCAAGGCAGCCTTACAAGCTAGAACACAGCCCCTCAAGCTCAAAGAAACCAGCCACAATCTAAGCTTCAATCACCAATAAGCCTCCAAATACTCACTTTTCAATTCCAATGCATGTCTATAAACCTAATTCACACCCAATACACATATATATTCCAAATTCAGATTTTACCTAATAGAATCAAAATTGAATTAAAGTTTAAGGAATCCTTACCGCTCCCACATGCGTAGCAACTCAAACCCAGTAAGCTCCACAAGCTAAATCGAATCTAGAACATCAAATTGGCAAAATCTCACTATAGGGTTTCAATTTCAAGAATAGAAAAGGGGATAGTAATTCTGAAATGAAAACGAAGCTTACCGATGAAATTGATTTGATAGAAATGTAGAGCTCGACGCGCTGGACGCGCGGCCGCGAACGGTGCGGCGATTGGAGCTCGAACGGAAAAGTTATGGTAGTGAGAAGATTTGATGAGGGTTATGGAGTTTCCCTTCCTCCCCAATCTGTTTGGCGTTGTGTGTATGAAATGGGGAAGAAGAAGCTGCTGTTTCTTTTAAGTTATGGGTCCGGTTGGACCCACAAACCCGATTTGGGCCCCGGTTCAACCGATTTGGTTCTTCCGGTCCAATTTTGGGCCAAATTTTTCAAAATTAGTATCAAAATTCTCGTTTTGAAGAGCTCTATCTTATTTTGATATTAGTTTTGCATTTTTAGTTTTCCTAATTAAAATTTGATTTATTGACTAATTATTTACTGATTTTTAGCGGGATTTACAACCTCAATCCCGATCCAGCACCAGCTGCACTCCTCAATACCCAAAGATCCTGACCCGTTTGGCACACGACTGAACACAAACCATAATTAAAGAAAGCATATCTATAATGAATTTGACTTTATTATGTTTAATTAGTTTTTTAATTTAAAAAAATTTCAAAATTATAAATTAAAATATTATGTTCGATCAGCACGAAGGATGCTGTGGACACCATATCGGAGGGAAGGCGTTGGCCTGGAAGCTCGTCAGAGCTGGGTACTACTAGCCATCCATGATGGCGGACGCCCAAAAATTCGTGAAAAGATGCAAGAAATGCTAGGAGAATGCTAACTTCCACAAGTCCCCGGCAACGGAGCTCAGTGCAATGATGGCCACCCGACCTTTTGCCCAATGGGGAATCGACCTCCTGGGCCCATTTACCTCCTGGGCCCATTTCCAATTGGGCCAGGCCAAGTCAAATACTTAATAGTAGCCATCGACTACTATACCAAATGGATCGAGGCAGAGCCATTGGCAAGTATATCATCGGCTAATTGTCGAAAGTTCATGTGGAGGCAGATAATCTCCAGATTCAGAATCCCAGAAGTCGTCATTTCTGATAACGGGACTCAGTTTGTGGATAGGAAGTTCGGAGAGTTCCTCTCAAGGTTAGGAATTAAGCAGAAGTTCTCTTCGGTGGAGCATCCACAGAGCAACGGACAAGTAGAAGCAGAAAACAAGGTAATCCTTCAGGGCCTAAAAAAATGATTAGATAAGAAAAAGGGCTCCTGGGCAGATGAGCTGGCCTCGGTCTTATGGTCATACAGGACGACACCCCAATCTTCAACCAATGAGACCCCGCTTAGACTCACCTACGGGGTCGACGCGGTGATCCTGGTCGAAGTCGGGGAACCAAGCCTAAGGATTCTCCTCGGGGGCTCGGAGGAAGCTGTTGAGAAAGACCTAATTGACGAAACCAGAGAGATGGCACATCTCACAGAAGTTGTGCTAAAACAAAGGGTATCCTTGAGATACAACTCTCAGGTGTTGAAGAGGGATTTTGAAGCAAATGACCTTGTCATACGACGAAACGATATAGGGCTCCGACTCCAGGGGAGGGGATGCTAGCAGCCAACTGGGAAGGCCTGTATAGAGTAAATGAAGCACTCGGCAAAGGAGCTTACAAATTGAAACGCTTGAATGGGACCGAGATACCTAGGACATGGAATGCAGCGAACCTAAAGAGATTTTACCCCTGAGACAACCCTCGGAACTCATGGGTCCACTTTCCGTCATTTGCTAGTTTATTCCTTTCATTTTATTATCATTATCCTTGCATCATCTCGTTTCCTTTGTTATTATGGAGTTCGTTATTTAGGTACCTCATTCCATTATAAATACCAGTGCAGTACGGTTATCCTATTCATTCTTAGCGTTTACTTTCTTTCTTATACGGCAGACCGGGATTGATCACCCCGGTGACCCAAATCGCATTAAAGATACAACAAGCAAAGTCTACAGCCTACCTGGCCAAACCACGAAGCTAGAAAATGGCGAATCAAATATTTTGCAAAGGTAACTAATCGGCTTATATACGATAAAATAATAACACATGCCAACTACACGATAAAGCGAGTAAAGCAAAAGCTTTGTCATAATTAAAAGAGGCAATGCAACGACCCAATAAGTCAGTATTACAATCAAGGCAACACATCGGCCCAATAAGTCACAAAATATAAAGATACAATTTAAACTAATAAAGCTACTGATGAGCGGATAATTTATACCCTTTTTTGCATTATTTTTACATAGTTTTTAGTATGTTTTAGTTACTTTTTATTATATTTTCATTAGTTTTTAAATCACAATTCTGGACTTTACTATAAGTTTGTGTGTTTTTCTGTGATTTCAAGTATTTTTTGGCTGAAATTGAGGGACCTGAGCAAAAATCTGATTTAGAGGCTGAAAAAAGACTGCAGATGCTGTTGGATTCTGACCCTCCTACACTCAAAATGGATTTTCTAGAGCTAAAGAAGCTCAATTGGTGCGCTCTCAATTGCGTTGGAAAGTAGACATCCTGGGCTTTCCAGTAATATTTAATAGTTTATACTTTGTTCGAGATTTGATGGCCCAAACTGGCGCTAAAAGCTAGCCTAAAACTTTCTGGCGTAAAACGCCAGAACTGGCACCAGAATTGGATTTAAACGCCCAAACTGGCACCCAAGCTGGCGTTTAACTCCAAGAACAGCCTATGCACGTGAAAGCTTCAATGCTCAGCCCAAGCACACACCAAGTGGGCCCCGAAAGTAGATTTCTGCACTTAGTTACTTATTTTCTGTAATTTCTAGTAGCTAGTTTAGTATAAATAGCACTTTTTACTATTGTATTAGGGAGCTTATGCCATATTTCACGTTTGGAGACTGGCCATACGGCCATGCCTAGACTATTTTCACTTATGTATTTTCTATGGTGGAGTTTCTACACCCCATAGATTAAGGTGTGGAGCTCTGCTGTTCTTCATGAATTAATGCAATTACTACTGTTTTCTATTCAATCACGCTTGATTCTATTTCTAAGATACTCACTCGTACTTCAATTTGGAGAATGATATGATCCGTGACACTCATCATTATTCTCAATTCTATGAACGCATGTCTGACAACCACTTCTGTTCTATCTGAGCTCAACGTAGTCATTGGGCGATAGCTTGAGGGCGTATCTCTTGGGTATCTAATACACGGACCGAGTCCGTGAGATTAGTATCTTTGTGATAGAGGCTAGAACCAATTGGCAACCATTCCTGAGATCCAGAAAGTCTAAACCTTGTCTGTGGTATTCCGAGTAGGATCTGGAAATGGATGACTATGACGAGCTTCAAACCTGCAAATGTTGGGCACAGTGACAGTGTGCAAAAGGATCAATGGATCCTATTCCAATGCTAGCGGGAACCGATAGATGATTAGCCATGCGGTAGCTGTGCCTGGTATTTTTCATCCGAGACAAGAAATCCGACAGTTGATTAGCCGTGCAGAAACCGTAGAGGACCATTTTCACTGAGAGGATCCTACAACTTGCCATGGAAGGGAGCACGCATGGTTGGAAGAAGACAATAGGAAAGCAGAGGTTCAGAAGCAACAAAGCATCTCCAGACGCTTATCTGAAATTCCCACCAATGAATTACATAAGTAACTTTATCTTATTTTCTGTTTTATTTATCTTTTAATTATCAAAATCTTATAACCATTTGAATTCGCCTGACTGAGATTTACAAGATGACCATAGCTTGCTTCAAGCCGACAATCTCCATGGGATCGACCCTTACTCACGTAAGGTTTATTACTTGGACGACCCAGTGCACTTGATCGTTAGTTGTGCGAATATATGAAAAGTGTGAATTACGATTTCCCACACCAGCTACCACTACTGAGGATGAGCACCTCCCTTCATTGGAATCTCCACGATCTTGCCATCTAGGACCATCTTAAAGGCCCCAATCAAAGAGGCATCGAAATCGGGAGCCAAAAGTGCGATCTGGGCCTTGATCCCATCCTCAGTAACCTGAACAACCTTCTTGGCATTCTTCACAACGTCCTTATTTCTCCTTTTTAAAGCAACAACCTCCTGCTTAGCTGTCTCGGCCGACCTCTCGAGCTCTTCCTGCTGCTCCGCCAGCTTCTTCAATTTTCCCTCCAAGTCTTTAACCTTGGCCTCGGCAGAAGCAGCCCGGCCTTGAGCAGAATTCAAGTCCTTGGAAAGAGAAAGGTCGCGCTCCACCAGTTGATTAATCTTAGAAGCTTCCTCCTCAGCCTTTTTATCCTTTTTAGTAAGGCTGGTCATGAAGGCCTTCTCTTGGGACTTCAGGTCGGCAACCTCCTTCTATGCAACCCGGCGTTTCCCCTCCAAAACTTGGCACTGCGCCAGGATTGGTTCCACCTTCTGAGCAATAGTAGCGGCACAGAGGAGGCTACGATAGGTCCACTTCGCCTCGGCAGCAAGGTCTTCCTCCAAAAAGAACTCCTCGGTTCCCGGGAGAAAATGAGACTCGATGAAGCTTCCGGCATCGTAACTTTTCTCCATCACAGTCAGAACCTTCCTGGAATCCAGTTTTCGCTTCTTGGGGTTGGTGACAATGGACAGCTCGGGATCGATCTCAAAGGGAGATTCCCACCCCGGGATTGTTTTGTCATTAACGTCGGTCGGGGGGTTCTCGGGTGGAACCTCCCAGAAGGCTGGGAACCAGCATGATCCTCGGCAGCATCCCGACCACTGCCTTCCCTGGAAACCTCAGGGCCCAGACCCTCAGAATGAGTGGCAGAGGAGTCATCGTCGTCACTCTCATTAAGAAAGTGAGCCATCAAATCTGCCATAGTAGTTTTTCCATTAGCCATGGAAAATGCGGAAAAAATGCAAGACAAAGAGTCAGAAAACCAGTTATAGAGGAAAACAGAAAACAAGTTATCAGGAGGATGGTATAAGTTGAAGTGGTGACCTACCTACATGGACCTGACCGATTTCCCAGTCCCCTAACACTAGGTGGGGATTCAGGTTTCTAGAACCAAAGATCGCCAACAATACATCGGCAATCCGGCGATTCTGTTCATCCATACACTCATAAGTATCTTTTATTAAATAATTTGATCCCGCCCCGAAGGTCCAATAGGTCGGGATCCTTCTTACCCCCTCCAGCGTAAGCCAGAAAGGGTGGTATCCAGGGATGGATCTCACTTTGAAAAAGAAACTTTTAAAGTTGTGGAAAGAATCTTCAAAAAGGCCAAAAATCCTAGGGCCCTGAATAGCCCGAAAGGACATATAACCCTTTTTTGTTTTTCCATCACGAGAAGGGTTGGTGAGAAGGAAGAGGTACAAGAAGACATTCACAGAGGCAGGAATCTGCAGGTGTTCGCACACCAATTCGAAACAACGAATGGCGGCCTAGCTGTTGGGATGAAGCTGTGACGGGGCGACGTCGTAGCGGTTTAACAGAGACATCTCGAGAGGGAAAAATGGGAAACGGACGCCTAGGGTGGTAAACTTGGGTTTATACACCCAAAGCCAGTCAGCCACCCGAGGAGAAGCCAAGTTCTTATGACACACCCGCTCGCGATCTCCGAGAACATACGTTTGATAATTTTCTTCCTCGGGACCCCCCACACACACACACGAGGCGCCAGAATCCCGGAGAGCTTGGAGCTCTTCCTTAGTTACCCGGGACGGTGTATCCTTGACATCCGCAATTACCCAGGCATACCAATCGATTACGTTCAGAGCTGGAGGACGAGCCATACCTACAGGGGCACCACCCAAATTAACCCAAGAGGTTGCTAAGTCGTAAAATAAGCAAAACGGGAGATCGCTAAATTGAAAAAAATAAGCAAAATGAATCTACAACTATGTATGCCGCTAATCTACGACGCCTACAGCAGCGAATTCGCTACGAACACCTGAATGGAACCCCCCGGCAACTATCTACTATACCTATTCAACAACTGCGGATCGCAGCAAAAAGGCAAAAAGGTGTGCATGGCAAAAATAACAGTCACGGGGCAAGATTTCAGAATAAGAAGGTAGTAGAAGAGTAAGGAACACTTACCAAGGGATGCACAGGGAAAGGAAGTTGTGTAAAGCCTTTTCCAAAGATGATCCAGAGAAAGAAAAGTAGACAGGGGCGAATGCAAGAGTGTGCAAAAGAAAAATAGAAAGGAATAAGAAGGCCAGGGAGTTTTTAGAGTATGGGAATAGTAACCGTCAAGGAAGAGGCGCGAATGGGCAAGGGCTCGAAGGTCTTTTCCCTGAGCTTTTAAATCAATCAGTCATAATGAGCATTAAACGCTCCACGCGAGGATCGAGGCAGCGATTGACGTCCCCTAGGAACGGGTAAATAAGGCTAGCGCGTAGGGGGTACGCCTCGATGGCGAGCGGCCGACCTAGGGCCCTACTGAAGAGGAGTCGAAAGAACGCGCCACCCACGGCGATCGCGGCCGTAGTTGACGCATTGGGGACACTGTTCCGACCCAGCCTAACACGCTCAAGGTCCGGGTCCGGGCGCCCGCCCGACTCGGTGGTCTGTCCACAACCGATTGGAAGACGACCCGCATTATAACCCCTTCTGCATGATCACGGACAACTGGAAAGGAAGTTTCCAGGAAAGAGGGACTGTCCATGAGGGGCCCATACACGTACAGGCTATATAAAGGGAGGGCCCTACCCCTCCCCAAGGTATGTCACTCTTTTTACCCTAATTGTCATCTCTTCGTACGAACTCTTACTTAGGCGTTGGAGTCCTTACAGGTGACGCCGGGACCTCAATTCTGATCCAGCCCCAGCTGCACTCCTCAATACCCAGAGTTTCCAACCCGTTTGGCACACGACTAAACACAAACTGTAATTAAAAAAAGCATATCTATAATGAATTTGACTTTATTATGTTCGATCAATTTTTTCAATTTAAAAAAAATCCAAAATTATAAATTAAAAAATTTGTCAAACTTAAAATTTGTACAAAATATAATTTTAATATATATATTTTTTCTTCGTTACAAGTTATATACATTCTACCAAAGCATTATTTGAAAGTACAAAGTATACGAAACCATTATTTTAAAATTTAAATTAAAAAAGTTAAGTTCGACTTAGCAGAATTAAGTATCCTATCATATGAATTTAGCTTTGTCAATTTTAAACTCTCAATGTTATTAGGGTCAATTGCACCTATTTAGTTGCTAATTTTTTTTAATAAAATAATTTTACTGTTATATTAGATATACACTAAGCTTATTGTGATTCAATTTTTTTCAATCTATTTTAGATATCTATCTTCGAATATCATGTTAGAATTGAGGTTGAGTTGGTCCTTAAAAGGAATAACAAATCTATCAAGTATAATGATATTGAGTTAGAAATAGAAAATAAATACTCAACTATTTTTTTAATATAAAATATTTTTAATCAATGACATATGAATTCTAAACATTATGTTTGACGTAGAAAAACAATAGAATATACGCTTTTATGAATGAAATTGTTATCATCATAGTATTCATTTAATAGTAATATTTGCTAACAGATTCAATTATAATTTCTACTGAAAATCATCAAAGTTTGGTTTTTTGGTTATTGATAGCATCTAATTTATATAACATAATTATTTAAAGGAAAAGTTTAGGGGTCAGCAACTTTGTTAAATTCTTGCTAGCATAT
The DNA here is from genome assembly GCF_059453495.1 of Arachis ipaensis. Taxonomy (NCBI): domain Eukaryota; kingdom Viridiplantae; phylum Streptophyta; class Magnoliopsida; order Fabales; family Fabaceae; genus Arachis; species Arachis ipaensis. The sequence goes on along the minus strand of NC_142441.1, from coordinate 138,670,988 downwards.
AACCAGCAAAGAAAAGTGAGCCATTGGATGAAATCTCACATCCATCTCACACCATTAAAACCATCATTGATGGCTATTTGATGGCTACAAATCACAAAGTTGCTGGCCCCTAGCATTCCTCTTATTTAAAATTTCAAAATATTGATTGCACTAGTTTTCTTTTAACTTTAAAGACATTTTTAATAGGAAAGACAACACTACTCGAATTCGTGGATACCTATCCCGTTCTTATCCGCTTTAACAAAGTGCAAATGTTAGTTATTCAAAAAATGTTAAGTTAAAATATAGTGTTAGAAGGAAGTCTTTAATTTAATGATATTTTATACCTAATTTGTTGTTTGAACTTTTTTAAGGAGGCTATAGATAATGAGAGACTGAAAAATGCACTTACAATATTCTTAATTTAGTTTATTTGTAATATATTATGTAGGTGTTGTCTATGATGGCTTTATTAATTTGGTGACTATGGTGGCTAAGGTCCAGCAACCAATCCAAACTTGACATGTGGAATGTTTGAAATTATGAGAAGGAGAATTTGACTAGATGTAATGACCGTAAATGCATTAATGAAGCAAGATAAAAATTTTGAATCAATAAACAAATACTAATTAACATTTTGAGGAGCTTAGTAATTCATTATGAAATTTCAAAAACCAAAAATACAAAAATTGGATAAACTCAAAAAATTGAAAATTCTTCGATCCCAATTTCCAACAGTAAAGGTATAGTTTTATGAACCTGGAGAAACTAGAATTCCATCTGTAATTAGTGGATAAGAATTTGAAGGCACTCGTCGCTCGCCTCGCCTGCAGTTTTTGGCGGCCAGTTGTTCTCTGAGTTTGCTTCCGGGAGTAGTAGGGGAGGTCCTCGTTGGTGTTGAAGGTAGGAGGAAAAGCTGATTTCTCCATGGCCATTGAAGGTGAGAAGGATAGGTGGAGTCTCCGTTGGCGTTGAAGGTGAGAGGTGCAGCTAAGGTTCTCGTCGGCTGTGAAAGGGTGTGATCCTCACTACAAAGGAAGTGGAAAATAGCGGCGGTTATTGGAGTGATTTGCGGCGGTTTTATGTAACACCCTACCACACAAAGCTTTACGCTTAAGTCGTAAAACAGAGGTGATGTGGTATTACGACCTCTAAAATAAAATAAGTACATATAATAGCAGAAGAGTTATAATATGCTAGGAGCCTTGAAGAAAAGGGGGAAATAAAAATCGCACAATAAAGGCGCAACGCTCAAGGAACGAGTTAACTTACGTGCTAAGAAAACCATAACTATCAAACATAAGCTAACAGAAGTGGGAACAGAGTGCCAAAGATACAAAATATCAAGCTCCTAACTCAGCCTGCGAAGTCAAGACTGGCCGGAGAATATTTACACATATATATACATACATATCCAAAACCCAAAAGTACATATACACAATCCTGCCTCTCCATAAACCTCTAAGAGGATCAAAAAGAATAAGTCATGCGGAGAGAAAACTAAGTACATATATATACATCATAGCATAACAAAATGTCCCAGTAACCACTCTGCTTCAAGAGTCCAGACGCCTAACGAGATGCCTCTCGACCAGCATCTGAAAAACAACAACATAGTATGGAATGAGAACCGGGGGTTCTCAGTATGGTAAAGGTGCCACACATATAATATATAAGGTCCTGGGAATGCCAGAGGCAATCCTAGAACGCCGACACTCAGATTATAAAGTTTAAAGTATTAAACAGAAGCCATAAAAGGTGGTTTACTAAGGATATTTAGACCTAACTTAACTAAACCTTAAATCTAAATCCCATTTTTGCCATTCCTCCATACCTCTAACTCCATCATGCATTTCACAGACAGATAGACAGATAAAGGCAAACACAAGAAGGTTACAACTACTGCAGGTAACAAATACACATTTAGCATGGCAAATACAGATAGGCACACCCAATTAGAGCACAAGCAAGTAATTCAAGTAATATGCATATGATGCATGCCTGTCCTATGGCTGATGAGACTCATCTGTCGGTTATCCAGCCAACCCGACAAGTCTGAATTGTACTTAGACTGTCCCCCGACGTGCATCCCCAAGAGTCTATGCATAGTTTTTTCTCAAATAATCAATAATACTCAATGGGGGTAACATTCCCGGGAATTTATATAGTGCCCGGTCACACACTTACGTCGTAGGGTCAACAGAGTATCGAGTTTTCAACCTGGTACACGTGGTGGCAAGCCACGACACTTAATCCAGGAAATCTCGTATCTCAGATTATTCAAATTCATAAGCTATATAAATAATTCAATTATAATTCATCAGCATCAACATCATTCTCAATCGCATTTCATTCATCATCATACATCAATCATATTCAATCCTTATCCTTCATTATCACACCTCTCATTCCGTCCATCAATAGTTCCAATTCAAAACATAATTCATTCTTTTCTAAATGAATCAAACTTAAAGCATGCTCATTTTCTTAATAACTCTAAATCAAACCATATAACCTTTGAATCTAAATCTTTTTAAATAATCATATAAACAAAATCTCTAATCTCTAATTTTTATAAAATTTCGGCAGCATCTCCTCTAAAACTCGGACTTTGCCACCCTGTTCGGGTCCAAACCTGCATTCTTTTCAATTCAACATTTCCTTCCTCATTATCATAACAATCTCCACAAAAAATCTATCTCAGATCAACAATTAAACTCATACAATATTCAAATCCAACAACCAAAATTCAACTAAGAGTCATAGTTCACAAATCCTAGGCTTTTAACACAAAATACCTCAAATCAATAATTCATCGAATCATTAATTAATCAACAAGCACCAAACCAACCATGTTCACCAACAATAACATTCAACTATAATTCTCTCCAAATTAACATAACAACATTCACCATCCAAAATTAATAACTAATTATCCAATAAACTTCAACCAATTATATTCATCGACAAATTACTAAATATTAAATATACAACTGCATTCCAACTTATCCTATGGTCGTCTAGCCTAAGTTTTCACAGAATATTATATATTAAATGCAAGAAACCTAAACCATACCTTAGCCAATTCCCAAGTATTATTCCAAGAAAATTTTCCTAAAAGAACATAGCCCTCAAAACCTCAACTAATCCTCTTCCTCCAAGTTCCAGTATTCACAATTTCAAGCTCCAATTATTTATTTTAAACCTAATACACATTCATAACACATATATACCCAATTTAATACTCAAAGCTCAAATTTAATGAAATTAAAATAAAATTATCGTATCATCACCTTACCCAAGCTTCACATAAGCAAGAGCGAACGTTTTCCTCAAGCTAATTGGATCCTAAAACATCAAAAATCAAAGAAATTCAACACCCCTTCTCAAAACTCGAAAATTGGGGAAAATGAAGGCTGTGTATAAAATAACGAGTTACCTATGAAATTGTTCCGGTAGAAACGTAGAGCTCGACGCGGTGAACGCGTGGCCGCAAACGGTGCGGTGATCGGAGCTCGAACGGAGGAGTTACGGGATTTGGAACTTTGCCGTAAAGGTTCGGCGTTCCTTTCCTCTCCCTGGAGCTCAGCTGCGTCGTTGAGGAAATGAGGGAAAAAGAGCCCGTGGCTCTTTTTAATGGGCTGGTCCGGTTGGACCGACGGCCCGGTTTGGGTCCGGTTCAACCGGTTCGGTCTATTTGGTCCAATCTTGGACCGATTTCTTCGAAATTAGTGTCAAAATTCTCGTTTCGATGAGCTCTACCCTATTTTGATATAATATTCGCATTTCTAATCCTCCTTATTAAAAACTAATTTATTGACTAATTATCTACTAATTTAACCGGGGTTTACATCCTACCCACCTAATAAAGAATTTTGCCCTCAAAATTCAAATCTAGTTACCTGAAAAGAGATGTGGGTAGTTCTTTCGCATATCTGATTCGAGTTCCCAAGTATGTTCCTCGATACCAGCTCGACTCCAAGCTACTTTTACCAATGATACTTCCTTTCCGCGTAATCGTTTAACACTGGTGTCATCAATCCTCACCGGAATTACTGGGAGTGTTAGATCTTCTCTCACTTGGATTGGTTCTGGTTCTGGAACATGACTTGCATCAGGAGTATACTTCCGAAGCTGTGATACATGAAATACATCGTGCAAATTTGAAAGGTATGGCGGTAAGGCAATTCTATAAGCCACTGGTCCAATTCTTTTCAGAATCTCAAACGGTCCAATATAACGGGGATTCAGTTTCTTGGTCTTAATAGCTCTTCCCACTCCAGTGGTTGGTGTTACTTTCAGAAAAACATGTTCTCCTTCCTCAAATTCCAAAGGCTTTCGCCTCTGATCAGCATAACTTTTCTGGCAGCTTTGGGCTATAAGCATTCGACTACGAATCTTCTTTATCTGCTCAGTCGTTTCAGCTATCATTTCAGGCCCTAATAAACTCCTTTCTCCAGTTTCATACCAACATAGTGGAGACTGACATTTTCTGCCATACAGAGCCTCATATGGAGCCATTCCGATGCTCGCATGATAGCTATTATTATAAGCAAATTCTATTAATGGCATATACCGATCCCAGCTCGCAGGCTGGTCCAAAACACAAGCCCTTAGCATATCCTCCAAGGCCTGAATAGTTCTTTCTGACTGACCATCTGTCTGAGGGTGATACACAGTACTCAAGCTTAACTGAGTCCCAAATGCACGCTGAAAAGCTCCCCAGAACCTTGATGTAAAACGGGGATCTCTATCAGATATAATAGTAGAGGGCACACCATGCAACCTGATAATCTCTTTGATATACATTCGAGCCAATTCCTCCATTGTGCAACTTATTCGGATAGGAAGAAAATGAGCTGATTTTGTTAGTCGATCCACAACCACCCAAATAGCGTCACAACCAGATCGGGTTCTAGGCAAACCTATCACAAAATCCATTGCGATACTCTCCCATTTCCATTGTGGAATCTCCAAAGGCTGAAGGGTCCCTGATGGTCTCTGATGCTCAATATTAACCTTCTGACACGTTAAACATTTAGATACATGCAATGCCACATCATTCTTCATACCTGGCCACCAGAACATCGCTTTCAGATCCTGATACATTTTAGTGCTCCCTGGGTGAATTGAAAACCCGCTCTTATGAGCTTCCTTCAAGATACTTTATCGCAGGTCTCCAACATCAGGCACAATAATCCGGTTCTTGAACCTCCATAAACCATCCAGACCTTCTGACACTCTCCACTGTTTTCCCTGTTCAACTGCTGGTAATACCTTATGTAACGCTTCACTATCTCGATGAGCCTTCAGAAGTTATGATTTAAAATCACTTGAAATCTGCAACTGACTCAAACACAGGATTCCAGATTCTTCTCTAATTCCCAAATTCAAACCTTGAAATGCCTTTAGTAATTCTTCTTCCCGTAGCATCATCCAAGCTGCATATAAAGATTTTCGACTCAAGGCGTCCGCCACAACGTTCGCTTTTCCTGGATGATAATTCAATTCAAAGTCATAATCTTTCAGAAGCTCCATCCATCTCCTCTGACGCATATTTAATTCTTTCTGCTCAAAAAGATACTTCAAACTCTTATGGTCTGAGAAAACATGAAACTTAACACCATAGAGATAGTGCCTCCAAATCTTTAAAGCAAACACAACATCAGCAAATTCCAAATCATGTGTCGGATAGTTCATTTCATGCGGCCTTAATTGCCGTGAGGCGTATGCTACAACATTCTGGTGCTGCATCAGAACGCACCCCAAACCTTTCAGAGATGCATCACAATACACTTCAAACGGTTCACTTGGTTCAGGTAATACCAATACAGGTGCAGTAGTCAACTTGTGCTTCAATGCCTGGAAACTCTCTTCACATTCCGGAGTCCAGATAAAAGGCGTGTCCTTCCTAGTCAACTTAGTTAAAGGTAAGGCGAGCTGTGAAAATCCTTTAATGAATCTGCGATAATACCCCGCCAAACCTAAGAAACTCCTGATCTCTGTCACTGAAGTTGGTCGCTCCCAATTCATCACTGCTTCCACCTTAGCAGGATCCACAGCTATCCCCTGCTTACTCACCACGTGGCCGAGAAACTTCACTTCACTCTTCCAGAACTCACATTTAGATAACTTAGCATATAACTTCCTATCTCTCAAAATTTGAAGCACAATCCGCAAGTGATCAGCATGTTCCTCTTCAGTCTTAGAATAAACAAGAATGTCATCAATGAAGACAATAACAAACTTGTCCAGATACGGTCGAAAAATCATGTTCATATAATCCATAAATACTGCCGGGGCATTAGTTAACCCGAAAGACATCACTGTATACTCATAATGACCATAACGGGTTCTGAAAGCAGTTTTCGGAATATCCTCGTCTCTAACCCTTATCTGATGATATCCGGATCGCAAATCAATCTTAGAAAATATACCGGCACCCTGTAACTGATCCATTAGATCATCGATTCTAGGCAACGGATATTTATTCTTCACAGTGATCTTATTCAACTGCTGATAGTCGACACACAACCACATACTCCCATCCTTCTTCTTTACCAGTAACACCGGCGCTCCCCATGGAGAAACACTTAGTCGGATAAAATTCTTACCCAACAGATCTTCCAGCTGAGCTTTCAGTTCAGCCATTTCTAAAGGTGACATCTTATAAGGAGTAATTGAAATCGGACCGGCTCCAGGCACCAACTCAATTGCGAATTCCACTTCCCGGTTAGGTGGAAATTCATTAATATCATCCGGAAACACATCTGGAAATTCACATACAACGGGAATCTGCTCTAAACTCTGATCATCACCTGATACTCCCGCAGTTAATAACATAGTACCCTGACATTCGGTTCCAGAACAGTTTACTATCATAGAATTCAAATAGTAACTATTCACCACAACCGGTGCTTCTGACCCTTCCGGCATAAACTGTACTGACTTCTCAGAACAATCAAGCAAAACATGATTCTTGGATAACCAATCCAATCCCAAAATGAGATCAAGACCAGTCATAAGCAAACAAATCAAATCATGCACAAATTCACGCTGTTGCACTCGAAAAGGAACTTATGGACATTCTATCCTAGTCACCATAGCTTCATGAGTAGCATTATATACTTTCAAATCATAACCTAGAACCACCATTCTCAATCCTAATTCATGGGCCTTTTCAAATGCAATAAATGAATGACTTGCTCCTGAATCAAATAAAGCATTTAAGATTTTACCAGCCATTTCACAATTACCTCTAATCAGTGTCTCAGATCCCTCAGCACCAATGGTAGAAGTGGTGTATACTCTCCCCGGCTGCTGCACCCTACCAGTCTCATACTTCTTCTTCTCAGGGCAATTACTGGCTATATGCCCGGGCTGTCCACAGGAATAGCATACTCCAAGTCCGAATCTGCACGGAACTCCAGCGTGATACCTTCCGCACTTCTGACAATTCAGATCTTGCTGTGGCTGCTTCCCAAACCTTTTTCCTTGACTAGCATTGGTATTCGGCCTTCTGTAATTACCTTGACCCTGAGTCTGCTGCGAAGCAAAACCTCCACGCTTGAAATTCCTACCTCTCGGAGCAAAGTTCCTCCCTGAAGGCCTCTGAAAAGGCACCCTCAAACTCCCTTTCTCTGCTGCCGCCTTCCTCACACAATCCTCAGCCACCCTACTCTTATTCACCAATTCAGAAAATACCCTGATCTCCATTGGGGAAACGAAGCTCAGAATATCGCTTCGAAGACCTCCCTCATATTTAATACACTTCTATTAAGTAAAATCTTCAGGCGCACCTTGACAGATACGAGAAAAGTGACATAACTCCTCAAATTTGCTGGTATACTCAGCAACAGTCATCTGTCCCTGCTTTAACTGTATTAATTCAAGTTCCTTGGCATTTCTAGCTGAATTAGGAAAGTACTTCTTATAGAACTCTGTCTAATCTCCCAAGGAATCGCAGCACCATCAGGTTGCAGGATACGTCGTGTTCCCTGCCACCAATACTGAGCTTCACCTTGCAGCTGATAAGTTCCAAATTCAACCTATTGCTCTTCAGGAACCTGTTGTGCCTGTAATGCCCTTTCCATAGCCTGAATCCAATTATCTGCATCAGTGGGATTTGAGGTTCCCCTAAAAGTCGGAGGGCGAACTTTCAGAAATGTAGCAAGTGTCATAGGACCATCCTCATCATTATTATTCCCATGATTACCCTGATTTATCTGATTACCCAATGCCTCAGCTGTTGCCTGCATAGCTGCAGCCATATTTCCCAAGGTAGCCATAAAGTCTACTGGATCAGTCTCTGTGGGTACAGGAGTAACGGTGCCTGTCCTACCTCTACCTCGCCCGCGACCGCGTCCGCGAGTTGACATCTGGTCCCTATACACACCAAACAAGTGATATTAAGTTGATCAGTCTCAATATCGCAGGTCTAATGCTTTAAGTTCCAAATGCATGCTCACAAACGTTTATGCCATATATATCAATCAGATATCCTAATAGCACATAAACACATATACAGAGAATGCACAGAAGCACAATCAGTCCGTCTTTCAGGCTCTATAGGAACGAACTGCTCTGATACCATTAATGTAACACCCTACCACACAAAGCTTTACGCTTAAGTCGTAAAACAGAGGTGATGTGGTATTACGACCTCTAAAATAAAATAAGTACATATAATAGCAGAAGAGTTATAATATGCTAGGAGCCTTGAAGAAAAGGGGGAAATAAAAATCGCACAATAAAGGCGCAACGCTCAAGGAACGAGTTAACTTACGTGCTAAGAAAACCATAACTATCAAACATAAGCTAACAGAAGTGGGAACAGAGTGCCAAAGATACAAAATATCAAGCTCCTAACTCAGCCTGCGAAGTCAAGACTGGCCGGAGAATATTTACACATATATATACATACATATCCAAAACCCAAAAGTACATATACACAATCCTGCCTCTCCATAAACCTCTAAGAGGATCAAAAAGAATAAGTCATGCGGAGAGAAAACTAAGTACATATATATACATCATAGCATAACAAAATGTCCCAGTAACCACTCTGCTTCAAGAGTCCAGACGCCTAACGAGATGCCTCTCGACCAGCATCTGAAAAACAACAACATAGTATGGAATGAGAACCGGGGGTTCTCAGTATGGTAAAGGTGCCACACATATAATATATAAGGTCCTGGGAATGCCAGAGGCAATCCTAGAACGCCGACACTCAGATGATAAAGTTTAAAGTATTAAACAGAAGCCATAAAAGGTGGTTTACTAAGGATATTTAGACCTAACTTAACTAAACCTTAAATCTAAATCCCATTTTTGCCATTCCTCCATACCTCTAACTCCATCATGCATTTCACAGACAGATAGACAGATAAAGGCAAACACAAGAAGGTTACAACTACTGCAGGTAACAAATACACATTTAGCATGGCAAATACAGATAGGCACACCCAATTAGAGCACAAGCAAGTAATTCAAGTAATATGCATATGATGCATGCCTGTCCTATGGCTGATGAGACTCATCTGTCGGTTATCCAGCCAACCCGACAAGTCTGAATTGTACTTAGACTGTCCCCCGACGTGCATCCCCAAGAGTCTATGCATAGTTTTTTCTCAAATAATCAATAATACTCAATGGGGGTAACATTCCCGGGAATTTATATAGTGCCCGGTCACACACTTACGTCGTAGGGTCAACAGAGTATCGAGTTTTCAACCTGGTACACGTGGTGGCAAGCCACGGCACTTAATCCAGGAAATCTCGTATCTCAGATTATTCAAATTCATAAGCTATATAAATAATTCAATTATAATTCATCAGCATCAACATCATTCTCAATCGCATTTCATTCATCATCATACATCAATCATATTCAATCCTTATCCTTCATTATCACACCTCTCATTCCGTCCATCAATAGTTCCAATTCAAAACATAATTCATTCTTTTCTAAATGAATCAAACTTAAAGCATGCTCATTTTCTTAATAACTCTAAATCAAACCATATAACCTTTGAATCTAAATCTTTTTAAATAATCATATAAACAAAATCTCTAATCTCTAATTTTTATAAAATTTCGGCAGCATCTCCTCTAAAACTCGGACTTTGCCACCCTGTTCGGGTCCAAACCTGCATTCTTTTCAATTCAACATTTCCTTCCTCATTATCATAACAATCTCCACAAAAAATCTATCTCAGATCAACAATTAAACTCATACAATATTCAAATCCAACAACCAAAATTCAACTAAGAGTCATAGTTCACAAATCCTAGGCTTTTAACACAAAATACCTCAAATCAATAATTCATCGAATCATTAATTAATCAACAAGCACCAAACCAACCATGTTCACCAACAATAACATTCAACTATAATTCTCTCCAAATTAACATAACAACATTCACCATCCAAAATTAATAACTAATTATCCAATAAACTTCAACCAATTATATTCATCGACAAATTACTAAATATTAAATATACAACTGCATTCCAACTTATCCTATGGTCGTCTAGCCTAAGTTTTCACAGAATATTATATATTAAATGCAAGAAACCTAAACCATACCTTAGCCAATTCCCAAGTATTATTCCAAGAAAATTTTCCTAAAAGAACATAGCCCTCAAAACCTCAACTAATCCTCTTCCTCCAAGTTCCAGTATTCACAATTTCAAGCTCCAATTATTTATTTTAAACCTAATACACATTCATAACACATATATACCCAATTTAATACTCAAAGCTCAAATTTAATGAAATTAAAATAAAATTATCGTATCATCACCTTACCCAAGCTTCACATAAGCAAGAGCGAACGTTTTCCTCAAGCTAATTGGATCCTAAAACATCAAAAATCAAAGAAATTCAACACCCCTTCTCAAAACTTGAAAATTGGGGAAAATGAAGGCTGAGTATAAAATAACGAGTTACCTATGAAATTGTTCCGGTAGAAACGTAGAGCTCGACGCGGTGAACGCGTGGCCGCAAACGGTGCGGCGATCGGAGCTCGAACGGAGGAGTTACGGGATTTGGAACTTTGCCGTAAAGGTTCGGCGTTCCTTTCCTCTCCCTGGAGCTCAGCTGCGTCGTTGAGGAAATGAGGGAAAAAGAGCCCGTGGCTCTTTTTAATGGGCTGGTCCGGTTGGACCGACGGCCCGGTTTGGGTCCGGTTCAACCGGTTCGGTCTATTTGGTCCAATCTTGGACCGATTTCTTCGAAATTAGTGTCAAAATTCTCGTTTCGATGAGCTCTACCCTATTTTGATATAATATTCGCATTTCTAATCCTCCTTATTAAAAACTAATTTATTGACTAATTATCTACTAATTTAACCGGGGTTTACATTTTAAGCCGCCACGAAACTGGATTCCAACGGTTTGTTAAGTGTCGCCTATTAAGGGGTGGTTATATGATTTTACGGCGGTTCTCAGGAACCGCTAGCACAACCACCACAAAACCCGGCAATTTGCATCGCAATGTTTAGTGGTGGTTTTAAACCGCCGCAATTTGGACAGCAGTGATCCATACGAAATGTTCGGCAGTTTGAAACCGCCGCTGTTTAATGGCCACGGTTTTGTTCAAATTTAATTACCGGCGGTTTGAAAACGTTGCTGTTTAACGGTCAATGTTTTTTGAAATGTAACTGGCGGCAGTTTAAAACCGCCGCTATCTCCCAACCTGAATTTTCAAATTTCTAACAGCTAGTTCGTAACCGCCACTATTTTCCGGTTGAATGGTCGCAAAAATACTGTACTGTACACTGACAAACCACTCTGTTTTTTATTTTAATGTACATTTTTTTCGTTTTTATTAATCCTTCTTAATATTAGTAAGTTAAATTATTTTATATCCTGAAAAATAAATTGCAAGGTAAACGACAATAGAAGAAAAGGTTCCATAATTTAATTAATATAATTATTCAAATATCAACAAACTGTACTCCTTACTAAGAGTTGCATAATCAAGAACATAAAAGTCTATAACTAAAAGAAGAAAAGGTTCCATAATCCTAAGATCTACTTTCTATTCTGTCCCTCCAATGCACTCATCCATGCAGTGACGTTTGATGGCAGCTTCCTACCTTGCCCTTGAAGTAGACATATCAAAGCACCTTCCATTGCCTGCAACCTGACCTTCCCAACTGCTACTTCATCCTCCACTGCCTGTCTTTTGGTCTTCTCGGCTGCTACTTCATCCTCCACTGCCTTCTTTTTCAATTTTTCTGCTGCCAACTCTGCTTGTAGTTCAAGTAGCACCCTTTGGGTTTCCTCCCTTTCAAAATCATTGATCGGCTGATGGAAATTCATACCGAAGACTTGACTAAAAGTCAGCCCCAACCCCATGCCACGCATCCTACCCGGGTGCTCCTTTCTGAGAGCTTGAGCAAGCGAATCATTTTGAGACAACAGTCTAGAGGATTCATCACATTACTCAATAGCCTCAATTCTTTCCTGTTTCATCCCCAACTAGTTGCAGTGCACTGTTAAACCCGAGTACGACCTTTCTTCCGTTAGGTGGCTTCATAGCTTCCTTCACACTCAGTTTGACCTGTTTGATTGTGCCATCGGATTCTATAAAACATATTAATTCTTAGTTAGCTACCATTGAAGTCAAGCTGCAAATACATCATAGAAAAATAGGGCAATGAAAAGTAGAATTAAATAAGTTCTCTTATACCAATTGTTTTAACATCCCAAAATTCTGTGGTCTTGCGTCCCTTGCACTTCTGAGCATCCGATGCAGCAAAAAAGATTATCAACATGTTGGTCAAAAGAATCTACCTCATCTGCCTCTGGGTCTACCTCTTCGGCGTCCGGCTCCGAGTTTTGAACATCATTCATGGAAGCCTGTGGAGCAGGCAGTGGTTCGGTTCGGGGCGGACGAAAGGGGCGTAAAGACGAGGATGTGGGGGCACTATTACCACTGGGCAGCGGAATTGGGTAGTCCGCTCTCTGCGAAGTTGAAGCCGCATGACCTCCCACTTGAGGCTGCTGACATGCTATGCCTACACGGGCTTTCTTCGTGAAACGACCTACCCGGGGCATCTTTTCCAACTGCATTCGGATTAAAACGAAGTAATAACAATTAATATGTACATAATAATATAAATTAACATGCAAAAAGGACACCGGCATACCCCAGTTACATGAGTACATGAGTACATGAGTTGAGAGACCATGTTAACAAAGAAATCAAATATGTGGGGCATAAAAAAAATATTGATGTATTCACAATTTCTCTATAATGCCTAGAATCAAATTATTAATTTATGTTAAATATAATTATTCATGTTAAATATAATTATTTCATGTTAAATATAATTATTCATGTATCATTTTTATTAACCCGAATATAGCTTAGATAAAAAAATTAATAAGCTGGAAATAGCGCAGTAATAACAATTAATATGTACATCATAATATAAATTATCATCTTTCCCAATTGCATTCGAAAAATACGAGAGTACATGAGTACATCAGTTAAGAGAGTATATTAACAAGGAAATCAAATATGTTAGGCATAAAAAAACATTGACGTACTCACAATTTCTCTATAATGCCTAGAACTATAATAATATTCTGCACTATTGGAAGTTAATTTTAAGCTTGGGACTTATGAGTAGCATGTTTAACAAATTAAAAAATATCATACTTAGTTATAATAGAATAGAGTTTCATAAAAGTTGCAATCAATGAGTTGAACCAAGATGTTGGAGCTTGGAACATTTGTAGGCCTACTTTAAATTTGGATAATCAAACATGAATTTCTATGGACAATCAATTTAATCAAAGATTTGATAAGATTGTTAAGGGGTTCCATTCAGTCTAATGAATTTCTAGGGACCCTTACATACTAAATGCAAACTAAACATATTGTCGTTAATAGTATTGCCTAAGTTGGATGCTGTAAAGGAACTAGGATTAATCGTGCTTACCTGCAGCGGGATGACTGGAGTGAGGGTGAGAGAGGAACCACCGGGGATCGGGCAGTGAGAGAAGGGGCTCCAGGACGCTGACAAACCGCATAGACGGACGTGGAGGAGATGAACCTGGACGAAGCAAGCTACAATAAGGATTATTGGTATTAGGGGAAAAATAAGGATTCAAGGGGCGGTGGCTTATCTAATTTAAAATTTAAAGTTTGTGTTTTTTGGTTTTTTGTAATTTTTTTTAAAAGCATTAGTAGGTATTGAAAGAAAAATTACAATAAAAAATAAATACTTAACGAATATATTAGTTTGTTATGTATATATTTATAAACAAATATTTATGTTAATTTTATTAACTGATTTAAGTATATAAATAATATTTTTATATAAAATATAAAAATAGTTGAATGAAAATATGTTTTTGTACATCTGTGTTGAATATTTTTTTTTTTTGGTAGTGTTATTAAAAGTATTATAGGTTATTAATTAAAAAATTACAAAAAACATAAATACTTACCTCCTATATTATTTTGTTAAGTATATATTAATTTTTAAGAAGTATTTGAGACTATTTGCCTGAGAGGGGCATTGGAGATCTTCTCGGCATTGAAGGTGTGCAAAGTCAACAACAACCCATCCATCGTTATTAATTGTCTTCAACCACGCACAAAGTCATTTTCTTCCTTTTCGTCATAAATTATCAACCCATTATCCACCCCCATCGACCTCCACACGAGGTCATACCTATTAGTACTAAGCATACATCAATCCACACATAAACAACTGATTATTGCATTTTTTCCAATGACAACAACTTCACTATACCCCATCTTGGCACCGGCCAGCGACTACTTCAGTCCTTCAAAATCATTGGAACTAATTGACATTTCTAACATTGAGAGATCACTCTATTTACAATATTATTTGCATAGTAACAAAGAAAAATATTACCGTGCTTAGTATCTGTTCTGGTAAGGATACTCCTTTCGAGTTATATGTCAGCATCGCGTCCTAGCCTTGCGTCAATCCTAAGGCGCCTTATAGCCTGAACCGAACTGGGAGTATCCTCGTGAACTCGGACCCGAACGTGGTACCTTCAAAAAGGACTCTGACGCCCAAGTCAGTAAAAAGAATCACTTAAAAAATAGAAGCGAGTATATGATCGGAGTATTGTTTTTTGGTGTGTTGTTGTGGGGATGAATTTCTTGTGTGTTATATCGTCGGTACCGTGCTTGATTTATAGCCTGGTTAGTGTTGAAGTAGTCGTTGATTTTATCCGAGATCTTCGCGACCGATCTTGTGGCGAGATTATGGGGAGTGTTCCGTTAAGATAGAGCCGTTTTCATGATAAGTCGTGTCGAGGTATAACTCGATTTTATCCGTGAGGTGTGGTACAATACAGTATCTAAATTATAAGTTAATAAAGACAAGATAGAGTACACTTGTCATCTTTTTATTAGAGGTACATTTCATAGCCACCGCCACGACCACCAAAGGCTTGGCCTATTATGTATTGTAACATGCTAATTTTTATTAATTATATATTGTAATATAAATTTATATATTTTTAGTAATTATTGAAAAATACCTATGTACAAAAATATAATATGTATTAAATGATGGAACATATACAGATTAAACAAATTAATAAAAATAAATTTAAAAATATAAATTCAATAATTTTTTTTGTGTATTTCAAGAGAACATAAACTAATTTTCTTTACATAACATGCATTACAAATTTATTTTTGATAACATAACCCTTTTTGGTATATTAAGTGATAAATATTAATTCTTCTCATTCTTAAATATCATTGATTAAAAAGAGTCACGTAATTAATGTTGACAATCTCACGATAGATAAAATTTCAAATTCTAAAGTTAACGCATGATTCAATTTTGTTCTAAACACTTAGGGTGAATGTTTTGCAAAATATATATATATATATATATATATATATATACACACGGAACATATTCACAGAAAATTAATAATTTACTATATATCAAAGATTCACTAAATATCCTTCTTTTTCTTTTTTTACGGGTCTAAAATCTAAACTAAATATGCTTTGACTCAGTTATGACCATTTTCCAATTCAATTAATACTTAAGCAGTATATATAGTCAAATCCGTTAATATACTCACATTTGTCTACCATAAATCTATTAACAACCGAAAAATTTTGTATCATAAATCTATTGAGTTCAATAAGGCATACAAAAAAAAGGAGTCCAAGAAGTAAAACTACGCTTATAAGGTTGCCAATTAATCACGTCAACTAAGCTTCGGCTCTATCACAAGCCACTCATGACACATACCACAACAAGCTCTAACAACCTCTGCTAAACTGCTTCCTCCCAACTAACATAGTGCTAGGTGTCAACATGCCACTCAATCAATGAGAATATCTTTATTATTATTATTCAAAGACAAAAATATATTTCATTACCAACGTTGCTGTTATGAAAATATTTTTTTTACCAAGTGAAGAACTAATATGAAGACCATTGTTATAAGAAGCATGTTACTTGATGTACTAGTTTAGCAATTAGTTAATTGATTTATTAGTTATAGCAGCCAATTAGTTAGATAAGTAGTCTATAACAGAATTTTTAGTTAGCCCGTAATTATTTTAACTCAGTTGGTATATATATGATTGTTGTAACAGTGTAAAGTGTGGTTCATCATTTAGTACATTGAAAAAACAAGAACTCTCATTTCTTCTCTTTGTTTCCACTTCTGTTCTATTCTCACACTCCCCTTACGCACCTTCAACATGGTGTGGTGAGCGTGGAACACAAAGGGGTGAGAATAGAAAGAACAGCAATTGAGGAAAGAGAAGCTCAGAATTCAAATCGAAGCACACATCAAGTGCACGATCTGAAACTTAGTGATGGATCCAACTCAAAATTCAGAGCAATTCTGAATGAACCAAGGCAATTCCTTCCAAGGCCTCGATCCTCAAGGTATCGCGGCGTTCTTGAACAGGATCTCATCGATCCAGGCTCACCTCAACAGGAATAGTAGCAACACTAGCCAAAATTCATCGAACCACTTCTACCTTCATCCTTTCGAAAATACTGGTATTCCCCTCATCCCTACCATTCTTGATGGCAAGAATTACAGTAGTTGGAGCAACGCGATGTGGTTAGCCCTAAAATTGAAAAACAAGCTGAAATTTGTTGATGAAAGTTTAAAAAAACCTGATAAGAATGATCCATTGTTTGAACTGTGGGATAGATGTAATACATATGTCTTAACCTGGATTAAAATCTCACTGAACCCTAAAATCACCCGAAGCATAATGTGGAATAAGGTAACATATGAGCTATGGGAGGACCTGAAACATAGGTACCATGAAGGTAATAGATTTCGAATTGCAGAACTGCAGGAGGAGCTATACGGAACAAGACAAGGAGAAATAAGCGTGACACAATACTTCACAAAACTGAAGTCGCTGTGGGAAGAATTTGATGATTTCAGGCCTATTCCACCCTGCAATTGTGAATATGTGTGTACTTGTGGATTAGGAGAAATGGAAAAATATAGAATGGAAGATTATGTAACTAGATTCCTAAGAGGACTTAATGAACAGTTTGCGAATGTTAGAGCTCAGGTTATGCTAATAGAGCCACTGCCAGATTTAAAGGTTGTGTTTTCCATGATGACTAGACAAGAAAGGTAAAACCAAACCATGGATGATACCATAGACCCCAAGATCTTATTATACTCTACCAAATCCTTCAACACTGCTGAGGTCTCACAAGGTAGAGGGAGAGGAAAAGGTAGACGAGGTAGATTCCTAGGCTTTGGGAGAGGACAAACGGGAAGAGGTAGAATGTAGTGTTCATACTGTGGTAAAGGAGGCCACACAGTGGATGTATGTTACAAGAAACATGGTTTTCCCTCTCATCTTAGACTGAGAAATCTGAACTCGAACGGAGGTTTGGGAGCAGTGAATTTCAGTGCTAAAATAAATGGCGATGGCATTGACGATTCTGGTTGTGTGGAAGAAAATGGAACTTCCAATGTTGACTTTACTCCAGAGCAGAAATTAGCCCTACTAGCTTTACTCAAAAGAGGGGAGAGGCAAAGCAGATCCACAGTGCTAACCAAATCACAACCCTAGAACAAGTACCTCATCAAAGTAACTTGGTGCATATCATGCATTTTAAGTCAAGCGTGTTCATTTGAAACATTTCTATATTAAAACATGGTTCTTGGATAATAGATACAGGAGCTACTATTCACGTATCCTATTGGCTAGAAGATTTTCAAACTCATTTCAAGATAGCTCCTATAATCATTCGGTTGCCTAATGGTGCATAAACCATTAGCAACATAGCTGGAACTATCAAATTTTCAAATAAATTGTACCTCACAAATGCATTATACATTCCATCTTTAAATTTCAAATTGATATCAGTATCAAAAGCCACAAAACATTTGCATTGTAAAATGAGTTTCACTGATGACAATTGTAAGATACATGACTTACTCTCGAAGAGGATGATTGGAGTAGCTAGAGTGTGTGGTGGCCTTTATACCTTGAACTGTGATGCTTCACGATCAGAAATTACACAGGTATCAAATAAAACTCATGTAGACATGCCAATACTGAATATTTCAAACACAAAGCTATGGCATTTTAGGTTAGGCCATGCACCATCTCATAGAATGAAAAAAATGAAGAAAATTTTCAGATTCATTCATTGTGACACTGATGTACAACCTTGTGACTCATGTCACCTAACAAGGCAAAAGAGATTACCATTCAATAATAGTAGCACAGTTTCATTAACTTCCTTTGATTTAATTTATGTGGATGTTTGGGGCTCGCTAGCTATTCCCTCCACGGGAGGACAAAGATATTTCTTAACCACAGTAGACGATAAAACAAGGTTCACTTGGGTATTCTTCATGAAAAACAAAAGTGAAGTTGCTGATCTCATTAAATTTTTTGTAAAACTTTTTAAAACATAGTACGACAGCAAAATCAGATGTATAAGGTCCGATAATGGAACTGAATTTTTGATGCACTCCTTCTTCAATGAAACTGGTATATTACACCAAAGATCATGTGTTGAAACTCCTCAACAAAATGGTATTGTTGAATGAAAACATCAACACATTCTTGAAATAACTAGAGCAATTTTCTATCACTCAAATGTCCCTAAGTGTTTTTGGCAATATGCAGTTTCATATTTAGTTCACATCATGAATAGATTACCATCAAATTTTCTGAACAATTTATCACCTTATCAAGCTTTGCATAACTCTTTACCTGACATATCTCATTTAAGGGTTTTTGGGTGTCTGGCATATGCCAGTACACTCCAAGCAAATCGAAAGAAACTGGATTCAAGATCCAAAAGATGTGCATTTTTGGGTTTCAAGGAGGGTACCAAGGGATATCTCTTAATTAATCTAAAGACTAGAGAGATCTTTACTTCAAGAGATGTGTCTTTCTATGAAGATCATCTTTCATACTTAAGCACACACCCTGACCAAAGCACACACACTGCATCTTCTATTCAGTTCAAAACTGACCTTTTTGCATATGACATCATTCTCCAACCTCACACATCACACACTAATTATCAAGCATCGCATGCATCCAACTCACACACTGAGATTTCCAACAATAATAATGATGCCCCATAAAATTTCAATTCAGCACATACACCACTGGTGCAGAATTTATAACCCACAAACTAACCGGCAAGTGCACCGGGTCGTACCAAGTAGTACCTCAAGTGAATAAGGATTGATCCCACGAGGATTGATGGACTAAACAACAATGATTGCCTGATTTACTTAGTTAGATAAACAGCAAAAGGTGTTTTGAGAGTTCAAAAGCATTAATAGTAAATTCAGAATATCAAAAACCAAGCAGTAAATGGTTTGTGAAATATATGGAGAAAGTAGTTAAGGTTTCAGAGATATTTATTTTCTGGATTTACTTTTCTTACCAACTACTTTAATCATGAAAGATTCAATTCATGGAAAACTATATGTGACTAAACCCTAATTTCTTAGACCTTTTTAGTCTCCTCTAACCTTCATCAACTACCAATTCCTTGGTCACTTGATTCCAATTAGAGGGTTAAGTTCAAAACTAGTTTATGTGCTATATAAGAGGATTATATGTCACGTATCCCGTTAAGTCAAGATAATTAGTGATTTAGGAAAATTTTTTTTCAAGTTGTTGTTCA
Organism: Arachis ipaensis; assembly: GCF_059453495.1. NCBI lineage: Eukaryota > Viridiplantae > Streptophyta > Magnoliopsida > Fabales > Fabaceae > Arachis > Arachis ipaensis. The sequence goes on along the minus strand of NC_142441.1, from coordinate 138,650,840 downwards.
GTTATATTCCAAGGTTTACAAGAACTCAATTAGAATAAGGGTCATACTTCCGTTCCACCCAGATTCATAAGATAAAGAACGAAAACAATTCTTGAAATTGAAATTAAAACATGAATTAAAATAGAAAGGTAATAGTATTAATTCATAGAATAAACAGAGCTCCTAACCTTAACAATGGAGGTTTAGTTGCTCATGGTTCAGAGAGAAAACAAGGATTCTGAAAAACTGTAAAGTGCGAAATGAGGTGGAAGAGAAGAGATGAACCCGAAGGACTGATTCTTTTCCCTTTTATATCAAATCCTAATTAACGTAAAAATATATTTTCTAAAACCAAATAATATCTTTTCCTATTTATAAATAAAATAAAAGTTTAATCAAAATCACCTAATGTCTCGTGTAGGTATTGATGGATGAAAGGGGGACCACTTTGCTTCTTATAGTTGGCGCCTAACTTGGTGAAGTGTGGCGCCTAACTTGAGCATGGCCGAATTGCTTTGAATGTTGTAGCTGGTCCTGGCACCTAACTTGGGAGGATATGGCGCCTAACTTAGAGGAGGCAGCAAGGATTGGCGTGACTTGCTTGACCTGGCGCCTAACTTGGTGAAACCCAAGTTAGGTGCCACCTATGCAGCATGCAATTGATGGATTAAGTTTGTCTCGGCGCCTAACTTGGAGAATGCCAAGTTAGGCGCCACCCTTGCCAAATTTCTGGGGAAGAAGTATAGATAATTGTTGGAAAGCTCTAGAAGTTAGATTTCCAACGCCACTGGAATCACGTCAATTGGACCTCTGTAGCTCAAGTTATTCATGTTAGAGTGCAAGGAGGTCAGGGTTTACAGCATCATTCGCTTTCTTCTCTTTTTCTACAAAAACTCCATCAAATCCATCTGAATGCCACCTGAAATAAACAGAATTGCACACAACTCAAAGTAGCGTCCTTAGTGGCTAAAAGATATTTAATTCTTGATTAAACTCAACAATTTGAATGCAAATTTACTAGGAAAATATAGGAAAGATGATCACGCATCACAACACCAAACTTGAGTTGTTGCTTGTCCTCAAGCAACCAAAACTAATACAGGTTTAAAATGTGAATTTGCATGAGAAGTGAGAGTTCAATTAAGCTCATGTCTCTTCTTAAAGTGGGGTTTACCTATTGCAATCCTGAATAGTTTTGGCATCTCATTCTCCTTTGAATAAGAGGAATATCACTGTCATTCGGAATTAGAATCCGGATAATATTATGAATTCTCTAATCTTTTATACTTCAGTTTAATCCTTGAACACATCAAATTTCCTTTAATTCTCTTTTCTTTGGTGCTTTGCACCCTGAACCTAGCCGTATCTTTAAATGTTTTGTCTCAAGGATTACTTGACACAAAAACACCACAAGCACTTAACTGGGGAACCCTCTTTAAGTTCTGATTTTTCTTTCAGTTACTCCCAGACAGTGGGGCTCAAAGCCTTTGGCATACTCTGTTAAATGCATTTGATCTCGACTTTTAGTGTTCTGTCTCAAGGATTACTTAACACATTTACACCACAACCATATGACTAGGAAAACAACTCTTTGAGCTTTTAATCTTGTCTGACCTCCCCAGTCATTGATGCTCAGAGCCTTGGACCTTGCTTTTATTTTTATTTTTTTGCTGTTTCTTTTTCTTCAAAGATTAAGCTTTTATTTAATTCAGAGAATTCATAATACTTCTCTAAATTTCTGTTCCTTATACATCAACATCCTTTGATTCAAATTCAAATATGCACGGTTCATGTCATGCATTCAGAATCACAAAGAATACCACCACATTTAAGTAAATAAGACTACTCTTTGTTATAAACTCTATTTCTCATATAATACATCTTTTTCTTTTCTTTTTTCTTTTGAATTCAAGCTCAGTGACCGATACCTGAGACACTTTTCAGAATTAAAAGCAAATAACGGAATTAAAATAGCAAATTAAACTAGAACTTAGGAATTGAAATAACAAAGGATCATGCAGAAAGTAAGACAAAACAGCAAAAAACAGGAACATGACATAGTAATGGCAAAATAATATAGGAAGTGAAAGGAACTAAGCCAACTCAATCTCCATGGTGGGGATCTCTCTCTTCTGTCTGTGATCCATATGTTCTTCTCAGGTGGCTATAATCCCGTCTCAGCTGGAATATCTTCTGGTGCTGAGAGTCCTGAGCAGCTCTCATTTGATCAAGGGTGGTGGTGATATACTCCCAACGGTTGTTTTGTGTCACCCTCATTTCCTCAATAGACGCAGTGTACTGCTGCCAGCGGCTATCCTGCGTGATCCTCATCTGCTCAATAGAGGAAGTGAGCTACTTCTAGTATTCCTGAAGTGGGAAGTAGTGTCCCTGAGGCAATGGTGGCTGGTCCTGTTGAGCTTCCTCCTCAACTTGCTCTTCTCTGGGGACCCTGTGCTGTTCCCTATGAGTCTCCATGGTCTTCTTAGTAATTGATCTCTCAACAAGAATGGGAAAGTTATTCTCCACCTTTACCGCTGCTGCTTCACACAAGCGGTAAATCAGATGTGGAAAACCAAGCCTAGTAGGCATGATACAATAAATCATGACAGCTCGGTCCACAGTACATTTGGATCGGTTGCTAGTAGGCATGATAGACCTTCGGATGAGTCTAACCATCCCCTAGCTACAGGAAGAAGATCAGTGCTCTTTAGTTGGTTTGGCTTCCCCTATGCACCTATCCTCCACTGAGAACCCAGAATGCATAATTCTTCAATGACTTGGTCTAGTTCCTGGTCTCTATGCATCCTCTCACTGTAATAGGCAAATAGCTGAGGTGGACGCAGCAGATGGAGGGCCTGTCGGATGCTTCTTGGGCTGAAATCAATGACCTTACCTCTCACATAACTCTGATAATTCTTCTCATTGACCCACTCAACATCCTTGTACGTGACCCAGAGATTTCCATAAAATTCTTGGACCATCAGTTGTCCAACCTCCATGTGCGGGTTACATAAAAAATGCCACCCTTTTCTCTCAATTTCAAATTGAATTTCTGGATATTCATCCGGTTTCAGTGCAAATCTCACTTTCGGAGTCACATCCTTCTTGTAAGTATGATCATAAAAGTGTTCTTCATGGATTTTGGATTGAAACCTGTGTGTATCATGAGAACTGGCGGCTGGCTCTTTGCCTTTCCTCTTCTTTGAGGCGCACTAGTTTTGGGTGCCATTACAGAAAATAGAGAAAACAAACAAGTAAAGCGACAACACCAAACTTAAAACTTTTTCTCGTCTCCGAGCAAATTAGAAAAAGACAAAGGGGAAGACAGAGGGGAGTGAAAGAAGAAATTGCAAAAGAAGAAAATAAAAATTAAATTTAAAATTTTCTTTTTTATTCTATTTTTTTTACTGAATGAACACAGAAAAGGATAAAGAAAAGAAGAGGGGATGGACAGAATGGGGTTAGTGGAAGGGGTGTAATGTGTATGGAAGGGGGTGAAGGTTGGGACAAGGGAGCACAGTTAGGATGGGGAGAATGTGTTGTGTTTATAGAGAAGGGGGTGAGGATTGTTGAGAGGGGTTTGTGTTGTGATGAGGGAAGGGAGAGTTATTGTGTGTGTCTGGAGATGGGATAGAGGGGGGGCTTATATAGAGGGTTGGGTGGGGATTCGTTGGGGTGGGAAGTGTCACGGGTAGTGGATTGGGAAGGAGAGGGTGTCACGGGTAGGTATGGGGAATGGAGCATATGTTGGGAATGGAAGGGGGCAGGGGTCACGGGCATGGTGCACAGGGTTGAAGGCTTTGAAAAAGGGAAGGGAATATAGTGCAATTAGTGGAGATTCAGTGTATTAATAGGCTTGATTTGGTTTGGAACTAGTCAAAGTTAGGGGGCTGGCGCCTAACCTGACATAAACGGCGCCTAACTTCATGTGCTACTTCTCCTTGGGTGCCTAACTTGACATCCCTGGTGCCTAACTACATTTGAAGCCCCAACCTAGCACTTAACTTGACATCCCTGGTGCCTAACTTCAGGCCTCCCGAATTGGATGCAATTCTAACGCTTGGTGTGGCGCCTAACTTGATGGAGCCAAGTTAGGCGCCATCCTTCCCGAGAGTAACACCAAACTTGTATGCAGCATTGGCGCCTAACTTCAAGGGGTGAAGTTAGGCGCCACCCCTCTAGTGAGTAACACCCAAATTGAGCATAAATGTGGCGCCTAACTTGAGGTTTTGAAGTTATGTGCCACCCAATCTGAACCAAGCTACTCCAGGGTGTCCGAAACTCTGTCTTCAGGTACCTATTTCTTTTCTAATTATTCTGCATGATCCAAACACACGTAAAATAGAGAAAAAATAGTAGAAACTCAAATAAAACCAAACAAATAACAAAATCAAAGTAAAAGAAATCAAACTAAGGGATACAAAAATATCGCGTTGTCTCCCGACAAGCACTTCTTTAACGTCACTAGCTTGATGGTCAGTTATGCTAGGTCAGCAGATGAGTAGACCCTTGGCGATCAATCTCACCTCCAGAATAGTGCTTCAATATCTGGCCATTAACTGTAAACCTTCTGTTAGAATTCTCTTCCTAAATTTTCACATGACCATACGGTGATGCTCTGGTTACCACAAACGGTCCTGACCACCCGGATTTCAGCTTCCCGGGAAAGAGTTTGAGCCTTGAATTGAACAGAATATCTGATTTCAGCACTCTCTGACCTGGCTCAAAGACTCTGATGGCAATCTTCTTATCATGCCATATCTTAGTTCTCTCCTTATAGAGCTTGAAATTCTCATAGGCAGAATATCTGAATTCATCAAGCTCATTCAACTGAAGTATCCTCTTTATTCCTGCAGCTTGAGCATCAAAGTTCATAAACTTGATTGCCCAGTAAGCTTGATGCTCCAGCTCAACTGGCATGTGACAGGCTTTACCATAGACCAACTGATAAGGGACATGCCAATAGAAGTCTTGTATGCTGTCCGGTATGCCCAGAGAGTATCATCAAGCTTTCTAGACCAATCCTTCCGTGAGATACTGATGGTCTTCTCTAGAATCCTCTTGAGTTCTCTGTTAGAAACCTCAACCTGTCTACTTGTCTGAGGGTGATAGGGGATTGCCACTTTATGACGGACTCCATACCTCTGTAGAAGTGAGTCCAGCTATCTATTATAGAAGTGAGTCCAGCTGTCTGTTATAGAAGTGACTTCCACCATCACTAATGAGTGTCCTTGGGACACCAAATCGGCTGAAGATATATCTCTGAAGAAAGCTCATCACCACTTTGGCATCATTGGTGGGCAGAGCCACAGCTTCCACCCACTTGGACACATAATCAACTGCCACCAGGATATAATTATTGGAATATGAGGGTGGATAAGGTCCCATGAAGTCAATACCCCACACATCAAATAACTCAATCTCAAGAATCCCTTGCCATGGCATCCCATGGTTGGCAGGGAGATTCTTAGCTCTTTCACATCTGTCACAGTTCTTCACAAATGCTCTTGAGTCCCGGAAGAGAGTCGGCCAGTAAAAACCACTCTGAAGGACCTTTGTAGCTATTCTTTCACTACCAAAGTGGCCTCCATAATCAGAGCCATGATAGTGCCAAAGAATCTACTGTGTTTTCTCATCTGAAACACACCTCCAGATTATACCATCTGAGCATCTTCTAAAAAGATATGGTTCCTCCCAAAAGTAGTACTTTGCATCAGTCAGTAGCTTCTTCACTTGTTGTTTACTATACTCTTTTGGAATGAAATTCATGACTTTGTAATTTGTAATGTCCGTAAACCATGGAGCCTGCTGAATGACAAAAAGTTACCCATCCAGAAATGTTTCAGTCACAACTGTGGGTGGTTGCACGCCTTCTTCAGGTTCAATCCTGGAAAGGTGGTCAGCCACTTGATTTTCTGACCCTTTCCTATCTTTGATCTCAATATCAAACTCCTGAAGGAGCAGCACCCATTTGATTAATCTTGGTTTAGAATCCTATTTGGTTAGAAGGTACTTCAAAGCAGCATGATCAATATAAACAATAACCTTAGAACCAATTAAATAGGACCTAAACTTATCAATAGCATACACAATAGCTAATAATTCTTTTTCTGTAGTTGTGTAATTCTTTTGAGCATCATTTAATACACGACTAGCATAGTAAATGACATGCATAAACTTACCGTGCCTCTGTCCTAAAACAGCTCCTATAGCATAATCACTAGTATCACACATTAGTTCAAATGACAAATCTCAGTCAGGGGGAGCTATGCTAGGAGCAGAGGTAAGGTTTGCTTTCAGAGTTTCAAAAGCATGCAGACATTCAGTATCAAATACAAAAGGAACATCAGCAACCAATAAGTTGCTCAATGGATTAGCAATTTTAGAAAAATCCTTTATAAATCTTCTATAAAATTCTGCATGACCCAAGAAACTTATGACTGCCTTAACATTAGTTGGTGATGGTAATTTTTCAATTACCTCCACCTTTGCTCTATCAACCTCAATTCCCTTGCTTGAAATCCAGTGTCCAAGAACAATACCTTCTGTGACCATAAAGTGACATTTCTCCCAATTTAAAACAAGGTTTGATTCTTGATATCGTTTCAAGACCAGAGATAAATGCTTAAGGCAGGATTCAAAAGAATTACCAAAAACAGAAAAATCATCCATAAATACCTCAATAAACTTTTCAACTATATCAAAAAAATTGAAAGCATACACCTTTGAAAAGTTGCTAGGGCATTACAGAGTCCAAATGGCATTCTCCGGTAAGCAAATACTCCAAAAGGACATGTGAATGCCGTCTTCTCTTGATCTTGAGGGTCCACTGCAATTTGGTTATATCCAGAATATCCATCTAGAAAATAATAAAAAGCATGACCAGCTAACCTCTCAAGCATCTGATCAATGAAAGGCAGGGGGAAGTGATCCTTCCTTGTAGCAATGTTGAGCCTCCTGTAATCTATGCACATTCTCCATCCTGTGACGGTCCTTGTAGGAATTAGCTCATTCTTTTCATTTTTGATCACTGTCATCCCTCCTTTCTTGGGAACTACCTGCACAGGACTCATCCAAGGACTGTCAGAAATAGGGTATATAATGCCGGCTTCCCATACTTTCATTACCTTTTTTTGGACCACCTCTTTCATAGTTGGATTGAGTCTCCTTTGTGGTTGCACAACCGATTTAGCATCATCTTCAAGAAGGATCTTGTACATACACTTGGTTGGACTAATCCCCTTTAAATCATCAATGGTCCACCCAAGAGCTGTTTTATGACTCTTAAGAACTGTAATCAACACCTCTTCCTCAGCAGGCTGTAAGGAAGAGCTAATAATCACTAGATATGAATCATTTTCACCTAGGAACACATATTTCAAAGAAGGAGGCCAGGGCTTTAGCTCAAGCTTAGAGATTTCTCCCCCCACCTTAGGCGTGCTCACCATGTCCTTCTGGGGTGGTGAATCATCAATCTCAAGTAATTCATAATCAGAGAGAGGATCCAGAATATCATCAAGTACCTCAGCTTCTAATACCTCTTGAACAAGTGGTTCAACAACATCAACGCTCATACACCCCTCAGAATCATTAGGGTGTTTAATAGCTTCAAATACATTAAGGATCACCTGTTCTTTATTGACCCTTAGGGTTAATTCACCCTTTTGCACATCAATCAAAGCTCTACCTGTAGCTAAAAAGGGTCTTCCAAGAATAATAAAGGACTTTTGATCCTCTTCCATATCCAATATGACAAAATCAGCAGGAAAAATAAATGGCCCAACTTTCACAAGTAAATCCTCAAAAACCCCCCACAAGAATTTTAATAGAAAGATCAGAAAGTTGAAGAGAAATATGAATGGATTTTACCTCCTCAATTTGGAGCTTTTTCATCACTAAAGTGGCATGAGGTTGATGCTAGCTCCAAGATCACACAAAGATCTCTGAATAGTGACATCTCCAATGGTGCAAGGAATTACAAAGCTTCCTGGATCCTGCAACTTCTCAGAAAGGTTATGTTGAATAATAGCACCGCATTCCTTAGTTAACACCACTGTCTCATTTTCCTTCCAATTCCTCTTGTTAGTCAACAGTTCTTTCATGAATTTAGCATAGAGAGGCCTTTGCTCAAGAGCTTCAGCAAAAGGAATGTTGATTTGACGCTTCTTGAAGACTTCTAAAAATCTGGAAAATTGCTTGTCTTTGGAAGCCTTTTGAAGTCTCTGAGGATATGGCATTTTAGGCTTGTACTCAGGAGCCTTAGGCAATGTAGGATGAGTGTCAAGAGAGACTGAGAATAGATTATCTGCACGCCTAGAAGGGACGTGCTCCACCTCTTCTTTCTTTTCCTCTGGAGCTTCATTTTCAACTAGCTCCTCATTGACCTTAGTCTTAGAACCAGCTACTTTACCACTTCTCAATTGAATGGCCTTGCAATCTTCTCTTGGGTTCACCACTGTATCACCAGGAAATATACTTGGAGGCCTCTCAGGTACTTGTTTGCTCAACTGGCCTACTTGCACCTCCAAGTTTCTGAGTGAAGCTCTAGTCTCCTGCATAAAACTAGCTAGTAGTGCTTCCAAATTAGTGTTCTTCTAGGGTTGAGAATTTGCCTGCTGAGGTGGTTATTGTTGATGAGACTAAAATGGGCGGTTATTATAACTATTCTACTGGAAACCGCCCTGAGAATTATTATTAAAATTTTGTGATCTCTGAAGTTGCTCTCTCCACCCCAAATTTGGGTGATTTCTCCATCCCTGATTATAGGTCTTAGCATATGGATCATTATTGGAGTTTCTAGGAGCATTCCCCATGTAATTGACCTGTTTAGAAGGAGATTGAGCATAATCATAATTCTCACCTTGCATATAGCTACCAGTCATGTCATAAGGAGCCTCTTGAGGGGCATTCTGAGTATTAATAGCTGAAACCTGCATCCCACTCAATTGTTGAGTAATCAAATTCATCTGCTGAGACAAAATTTTGTTCTGAGCAAGAAGAGCATCCAAAGCCTCTACTTCCAAAACGCCTTTCTTCTGAGGGGTCCCAGAGTTCACAGGATTCCTGTTAGATGAGTAGAGATATTGGTTGTTAGCAACCAACTCAATAAGCTCAGTAGTCTCCTCAGGTGTCTTCTTCATGTGCAATGAACCATCTGCAGAATTATCTAAACACATCTTGGATATTTCACATAAGCCCTCATAAAAGATCTCCAACTGATTCCATTTAAAAAACATGTCAGGAGGGTATTGCCTGGTCAGCAGCTTGTATCTCTCCCAAGCTTCATAGAGGGTCTCACCATCTTTCTGCTTGAAGGTCTGAACCTCCACCCTTAGCTTAGTCAGCTTTTGTGGTGGGAAAAATTAAGACAAAAATCCAGTGACCACCTTATCCTAAGTGTCCAAACTCTCCTTGGGCTAATAATCTAACCATGGCTTTGCTCTATCCCTCACAGCAAATGGGAAGAGCATGAGTTTGTAAACTTCAGAATTCACTCCATTCATCTTCATAGTATCATAAATCTGCAGAAAATTAGAAATAAATTGATTTGGGTCTTTCTGAGGAAGTCCGTGATACTGCCAATTTTGTTGCACAAGAGAGACTAGCTGAGACTTCAGTTCAAAGTTGTTTGCAGCTATAGGAGGCACCACAATACTTTTTCCATAAAGATCTGCATTGGGGGCAGTGTATGAGCCAAGTAGTCTTCTAGGTTGTTCATTCTCATTCAGATTTGCCACATTGGCATTAACAACACAACTATGATCCATAGTGGACTCTGCAGCTTCCTTTTCAAAAGTCTCACTCAAATTTTCACTAGCCTTGTAAAGTCTAGCTTATTGCAAGTGCCGCCTCAGATTCCTTTCAAGTTCAAGATCAAAATCTGTAAGAGGTTCCTTATCTTTGTTCCTGCTCATAAACAGACAGAAAATAAGAAAAGTGGAATTCTCTACGTCAGAGTGTAGAGAATTCCCAGTGAGGTAACCTGTGTAAAGAAATAGAATAAAACACAAACAAATTAAAGTTAAAAATTTTCGAAAATGATGACAAAAATTAAACTAGGAATTTCGAAATTTATATATAAAAAATGACAAGAAAATTAAAGTTAAATTAACTAGGAAACACCAAACTTAATTTCAGAAATTAAGGAAAAATAGTAGCTAAAAAAATTCGAAAATTAAAGGGCAAAATTAAATAAAATCAAAGCTAAAATGCCTAATCTAAGCAATCAAACAACTAATAGTTGTCAATCATAGTCAATCTCTGTCAACGGTGCCAAAAACTTGGTGCGGAATTTATAACCCACAAACTAACCGGCAAGTGCACCAGGTCGTACCAAGTAGTACCTCAAGTGAATGAGGGTCGATCCACAAGGATTGATGGACTAAACAACAATGATCGCATGATTTACTTAGTCAGACAAACAGCAAATGGTGTTTTGAGAGTTCAAAAGCATTAACAGTAAATTCAGAATATCAGAAAGCAAGCAGTAAACGGTTTGTGAAATATATGGAGAAAGCAGTTAAGGTTTCAAAGATATTTATTTTCCAGATTTACTTTTCTTACCAACTACTTTAATCATGAAAGATTCAATTCATGGCAAACTATATGTCATTAAACCCTAATTCCTTAGACCTTTTTAGTCTCCTCTAACCTTTATCAACCGCCAATTCCTTGGTCACTTGATTCCAATTAGAGGGTTAAGTTCAAAACTAGTTTATGTACCACAGAAACCCTAATTATCCAAATATAAGAGGATTATATGTCATGTATTCCGTTAAGTCCAGATAATTAGTGATTTAGAAGTATTTGTTTTCAAGCTGTTGTTCAGGTAAATTGCTTTTCCAAGGTTTACAAGAACTCAATTAGAATAAGGGTCATACTTCCGTTCCACCCAGATTCATAAGATAAAGAACGAAAACAATTCTTGAAATTGAAATCAATACATGAATTAAAATAGAAAGGTCATAGTATTAATCCATAGAATAAATAGAGCTCCTAACCTTAACAGTGGAGGTTTAGTTGCTCATGGTTCAGAGAGAAAACAAGGATTCTGAAAAATTGTAGAATGCGAAATAAGGTGGAAGAGAAGAGATGAACCCGAAAGGCTGATTTTTTTCTCTTTTATATCAAATCCTAATTAATGTAAAAGTATATTTTCTAAAACTAAATAATACATTTTCCTATTTATAAATAAAATAAAAATTTAATCAAAATCACTTAATGTCTTGTGCAGGTATTGATGGATGAAAGGGGGACTACTTTGCTTCTTATAATTGGCGCCTAACTTGGTGAAGTGTGACGCCTAACTTGAGCATGGCCGAATTGCTTTGAATGTTGCAGCTGGTCCTAGCGCCTAACTTGGGAGGATGTGGCGCCTAACTTGGAGGAGGCAACAAGGATTGGCGTGACTTGCTTGCCCTGGCGCCTAACTTGGTGAAACCCAAGTTAGGCGCCACTTATGCAGCATGTAATTGATGGATTAAGTTTGTCTTGGTGCCTAACTTGGAGAATCCCAAGTTAGGCGCCACCCTTGCCGAATTTCTGGAGAAGAAGTATAGAATATTATACATCGTTGAAAAGCTCCGCCACTCGAATCACGTCAATTAGACCTCTGTAGCTCGAGTTATTCATATTAGAGTGCAGGGAGGTCAGGGTTGACAGCTTCATTCACTTTCTTCTCTTTTTCTACAGAAACTCCATCAAATCCATCCGAATGCCACCTGAAATAAACAGAATTGCACATGACTCAAAGTAGCATCTATAGTAGCTAAAAGATATTTAATTCTTGATTAAAGTCAACAATTTGAATGCAAATTCACTAGGAAAAGATAGGAAAGATGCTCACGCATCAACCACCAATTCAATCTCCATCACCTAATCAAACAAATATGCCACAAAATCACACACTTGCACCTTAACATGCATCACCACTGCCCCTGTTAAAAAAATCAACAAGAATTCGCAGAGCACCATCACATTTGCACAACTATCATTGTCTAAATGCTACCACTTCTCAGCTTCCACTCAAAAATCTGAAAGGTACCCTTTATCGAATTATTTGTCATATGAAAAATTTTCTGCATCACATACTGCATATTCTCTAGCCATCTCTTCTAACATTGAACCCAAACACTACAGTGAATCAATTACTCAATCTTGTTGGGTTGATGCTATTAAGAATGAACTCCAAGCTCTTAAGCAAAGTCAAACTTGGAAGCTCACTTCACTTCCACCCGCCAAGAAGGCAATTGGCAACAAGTGGGTTTTCAAAGTGAAATACAACCCTGATGGCAGCATCAAATGCTACAAGGCACGATTTGTGGCGAAGGGATTCACCCAAGTCCCTGAGATTGACTATCGGGATACATTTAGCCCTGTGATGAAGCTGGGCAGCTTGAGAGTTGTCTTGGCTGTGGCTGCGGAAAAGGGATGGTTCCTCAAGCAAATTGATGTCAATACCGCATTCTTGCACGACGATTTGGATGAGGAGGTGTACATGAAACCACCTCAAGGGTTAGACGTCAAAGCTGGCCAAGTGTGCAAGCTTGAAAAGTCGCTTTATGGTCTAAAACAAGCGAGTCGACAGTGGAATACAAAGCTGAAATCTGTTCTGGTTGAGTTGGGTTTTGTTTAGTCAAAGGCTGATTATAGTTTGTTTACTAAGCACACTGAATTTGGATTCACCGCATTGTTGGTTTACGTTGATGATTTTATATTGGTTGGAAATGATTTGGGAGAAATTAATGTAGTCAAAACAGTCTTGGATGATAGGTTCAAAATCAAGGACATTGGAGATTTGAAATTCTTTATTGGGATGAAAGTTGCACAATCGAAAGAAGGCATTCTTCTTAATAAAAAAAGTATGCTATGGACATCTTGAAGGATGCTGGTTTTGAGAACTGTAAGCCTGCTTCTACCCCTATGGACTACAGTACCAAACTTAGCAAAATTGAAGGCATTCCCCTCTCAGATTCTACACAATATCAAAAGTTAGTTGGCAAATTGCTCTATTTGACCAACACCCGACCTGACATTAGCTTCGCCATTGAAAAGTTGAGTCAATACCTTGACCACCCCACTACTTCTCACCTCAGTGATGTCCATCGAATCCTCTGATACATGAAAGCTTCACCTGTCACTAGCATAGTGTTCTCGGCCACCTCTGATCTCTGTGTCACTGGATTTGCTGATTCCGATTGGGCAGCATGTCCTGATTCAAGAAGATCTATGACATCCAACTGCTTCTACATCAACACTGCCCTGGTTTCATGGAAGAGCAAAAAGCAAGTGACAGTTGCTTGCAGTTCAGCCAAAGTTGAATATCGGGCGCTCGCTGCTGCTACTAAGGAGGCTATTTAGCTCAATTTCATTTTGAAGGATTTGGGAATGCCTCTCACCAAGCCCATCAGCACCTACTGTGACAGCCAATCTGCAATTCACATCGCCTCCAACCCGGTGTTCCACGAGCGCACGAAGCACATAGAGGCCGATTGCCACATTATACGTGACAAGTTTCAAGAAGGTCTTATTCATCTTCTTTCCATCTCTACCACTGAACAGGTTGTGGACATCCTGACCAAACCGCTGCCTCCGTCCATGTTCTCCACACTCTTTGGCAAGTTAGGATTGGTCAACTTACACATTCCTAACTTGAGGGAGGGTGTTACTTGATGTACTAGCTTAGCAATTAGTTAGTTGATTTATTAGTTATAACAATGAGTTAGTTAAACAAGTAGCCTATAACATAATTTTTAGTTAGCCCCTAATTATTCTAACTCAGTTGGTATATGTCTGATTGTTGTAACAGTATAAAGTGTGGTTTATCATTCAGTACATTGAGAAAACAAGAACTCTCATTTCTTCTCTCTATTTTCACTTCTGCTCTATTCTCACACTCCTCTTACGCACCTTCAACAACGCATATTGTTGTTGTTAGTTTTGTTGGAGGTAATTTTTAATGTATTTCTGTTGAGATAGGACTGTAATTTTTTAAAAAATTTGTTAATGATTTGTGTTAATCTTTACAATTCTTAGTAATTAACTAGCAGTGCACCCAACTGCAGCCAATTAGTAAAGAAAGAGTTGTTAACGAAAAAGAAAAAAAAAAGCAGTGCTCCAACTCAAGAATGACTCTAATTTTATTTTTACCCCATTCACCGTAAAAAAAAAATAAAAAAATTGTAACAAAAAAAATCCAAAATTATTGTTAAAGATTTTTCAAAAGACTTTTAATTATAATAAAGAACGAATTAATTTCGAATATAAAAACATCTAAAACCTAACAAAAGAGAAATATCTAAAATTATTTTTAAAAATTCAAAACTTAATAAAACGAGATATAAAAAATTATTAAAAAAAGAACATCTAAAAACTAAGAAAAGAAACTTCTAAAACTATTAAAAAAATTTATCAAAAAAACTAAAAAGAAAAAACATTCAAAACATATAACAAAAGTACATCCAAAACCTAAAAAAAATAAATCCAAAACTAATAGAAAGAATAATCCAAAACTTAAGAGGAAAAAGAAGAGAAGATTGTGGGGAGAGGGGGGATGCGGCGTTGTTGGACGATAAGTTGCCAACGGAGGCGACGAAGCACGAGGAACTGCAGGGAGAGATGTGCGTCGCGACGAGAGGGTTCGGGGGAGGAGGTCGCGGTATCACGGGACGAAGTGTTGCATGGAGAGGCACGATATTCCAACGATCAGGGTTGGAGTGCGGAGCTGCGAATAGAAAAGTTGGAGAATAGAAAAGTTGGAGAAAGAACGCGGCGATGCGCGATCGACGATATATGATCCATACGCTATAGCTCGTATCCATCAACCTTATAAATCGATAAAGTGTTAAATAAAACAAACTATTTATCTTAACACAAAAAAAAGGAGGATATTCCCATAAAGACGTGTAAAACATCTTTTTATAAAGATACTTATGTGTCGCATTATTATTAGACGTATTAATGAACTGGTTATTTTTAAATTTCTTAATAAATTAGAATAAAACCGATTTTTTATAACAATAACAATAAACCCAATTATTATCAAATCCAGTTAAACCGACCAATTTACATAACCTACTGGATCATAGTTTTTTTTTTAACAAAAATTAGAAATATATTTATCTTTTTATCAAAAAATTTAAACATGATTCGTTTTAAACTGTGTAAATCGATCAGATCAAATCAAGTCTAATAATGATAATGCAGACAACTGAATTTATTATTATTAATATAATAAACCAATTTTGTTCTGATTTATTAAAAAATAAATTATTAACCGATTTAATAAAGATGTCTAATAATATCATGATATTTATAAACATCGTTAAAAAAAAATATTTTTAGTGTCTTTATCAAAATAGTCTAAAGACAAAAATTGTTACAAATAACTTTTACACCACGCTGAGTGAGCAGAAAATTAAGTCAAACGAGTTACCACACTATAGTACAGAAAAGAGTTAATTTATTTGATAACAAAAAAAAGAGAAAAGTAGAAATGTACGTTAATCACACAGAATTACATTATATCTTACATTTTTTCTAACTTAAACACCCTTTACAAGTGTCTTTCACCGTCTTTCTTTGAAAGCCGATACCTTATCTAATCAATGCAGGAGCGAACTCAACATTGAGACGGATGAGCTATACCTCTCCTAACAAGCTCACCACACGAAAACAATATATAAATATATATATTGTTTAACTTATTTTTAATATATATTTTATATTTTAATATATATTATATTAATAGTTAATTTTAAATATACACCTACCTGAAAGATAACACATATAATACATGGTCTACATTTTATCTTGCCATATCTTTGTACTCCATTGAATAATGAAACATCGTAAACAATTAACAACCAAAAGCGTAATTTTTAAAGTGATATCATACATTTCTAAAGTGATGCAGATAAGTCTAATCTATTCTTTTGAAATAGCTTTTGGTTTTTAAAGGCATCATTTGATTCTAAATACCAAAAGCGTAATTTTTGATACCGCTCCCACTAAAGCCAAAATAAAAAACATAGCCTTTGTTAAAACTTAAAAACATCTAATTTTTTCTATTGTTAGCTACACTTTGTACGTAAGAGCAAATGAACACATTTTATTTCACAATACAGACAAAAAACTATATTTAACAGCATAAATTAACACATAGCATAGGTTGATCAACATATATACATTATTTTTGGTCAAATTTTAAATTCTAATAATAAAAACAATAACATATTAGACTAAAATATCAACTAATATTTATAAAAGTGGTGATCCGTAACATTTGTCATCACTACTTTCAATTTCTTAATCGATGCTCTTACCAATGTTTTTCTTTCGGGGTTGAGCGGGGATCAAGAAGCAGCAACGCTTGCCGATCCTCATTTTCCCCACCACCGTAGGGATCTCCCCTTCGTCTTGGATCGAGAACGCTTGAATTTCAGCAGTGGAAAACAAAACCCCTTCTTCTTTGACCTTAAACTCCGCTTTCTTCTGCTGGTACTTTTCATTGAGAAGCTTCGGCCCAATTTCTTCATCAGAGACGAAAATCCAGAGCGTCTACTTCTTCCTCCTGTGGTGAGCATCACTTCTGACGGTTTCTATTGTAAACAATTCGTGATCCTAAATCCTAAATTCTCTAGAAGCGTCCCTGATCTTAATAATCGTAGGTACTAAATTCACTTAAACTTTGTTAATTAGTACGTTGCTCGACTTAGCTTGCTTCATGGTCCATGAACTTAAATGGGTGTGGAAAGTGGGGACAGAAGGGGTCACTTATCTTGGATGTTTTCTTTTTGTTTGATAGTATTAGTATGTAGAGTGTTGACATTTGTCCCTGGAATTTTTCTTTTGAATTTCTGAATGTGTTGTGCTGTACGAGTTACAAGTTCACACGAAACAGAAATGATTTTATTCAGACACGTATTCTCTATCTACACCGTAACGCTTACCACGTCGTGACTTACTGACTTTAATTGTGGTTCAACGTATTGGTCTAATCTTGGACGGTGATTAATCATATAGTACTGGATAATGCTGGGTCCCACAGTTGAACTGAAACCAATCTAGCTTAAAAAAATAAATAAATAGTAATAATAATAATAAATCTTAATACGGTTAAAATTAAAAAGTAGAAGAAATTATAAACACTATAAATTATTCATTAGTTAAAAAATCAATTATTATGTATTTATATATATATGTTATTTTACATAATTTTTTTAATAAATTAAACTAGACAACTACTAAAATAAACAAATTTTTCTCAAAGACAAAATCAAATTTTTTATAGCATAATAATTGTATATTTTATGAACACAAAATATTGATCGTTATTACATTTTTTTTATATTTTGATTTTTGTCTCAATTATATTATTTATAAAATTTGATTATATTATTTACAAAGCTTAACTATAAATAAATATGTAAACATTCCATACTTTTATGTATATTTCTATAAGAATAATTTATGGTAGTTAAATTTTTATATTTATGATTTAAATAATTAAAAGGATTATCTTCTGGGAACCCAGCTAAATCTCAAATGCGGAAACCATACATGAGATGCACACACCAGAATTTTAATAAATTATTTATATAAATTAGTAAATTTAATTTTAAACTTAAATAATATATTACTATAATTTAATCCTTTAAACTATTTAAATATCTAATTGAACAACCTATTGATTTAAAAGAAATAAAGTGAATCGATAAAAAATGACCAAATGAGTTTTTCTATAAATTAACCTAAAAGGATCAATCTGTTTGGCTCATCAAAAGGAAGTCAATAAAATATATATTAGAAATTAGGCTCTAAATAAATCATTATTATGTATTTATATATTTATATTTATTATTTTATATATTTTTAATAATATTATCAAATACTAAAATAATTAATTTTTCTCACAAAAATTATCAAAATTTTCATGGAAAAACAACTAGATTTTTATTTTTATAATTTTATTTGTATAATTTAATTATAAATTTAAATCTGGTTTAATTATATTATTTATAAAACTTGATTATAAATGTGAGCCGCATTTGTTTATATTATTTATAAAGTTTGATAATATTACTTGTACTACAGTTTGATTATATATATGTAATGATTCTGTGTTATTCCTATATGGTGATTAGTGACTAATATTTATATTCATGTAACATTGTTGAAAATAGATATATGTTGCTTTAAATTCAAATTTCTTTCAAGATTAATTAAAAAATTATGTCATTCCAGAAATTCAAATAGTGAAAGCGCACGTGCTTATAGAAAAGTTAAATACAATCTTATTTTTCTAATAATAATGAAGCAGAATCGAAAATAAAAGACACAAATTACACTAAAATTATTCTAAAAAAAAGTTGTCCCAATAATATCAGCATGAAAATATAAGAAAATATAAGATGGAAGAGAAAAATAAATATGACACCTGATCTTGCCTGGGAAATAGGTCGGCTTCAACTCCTCAAGGTCAGCCGAGCTATACGCTGCAAGATTGGACGTCCACTCCTCAGAGTCCGAATTCTCCTTTCTCCTTGTAGATGTGAGGGTGTGAGTAATACAAAAGGGGTGGAGTGTACCTGCAAAGGCACTCCAATGCTTAAGTCAGTTATGGTGTTAATTCGGAGTGAATGAGAAAAGATACTTTACCTTGCTTTTATAGATATTTAATCGTCCGTTATATTCTAGATGATTATTTGACCGTTCTTGATAATTGGTTTTGTAACCGACTTTATTCATACCGTTTGAGACGTCAGTTATAATGTCATTAATTTTGCCGAGTTATAATTCATAAGGGCCGAACAATAACGGCAAAGACGAGTTATGATGATGGTCGGTTATGATTTGTATTAATGGTGACCATATCACAACCCCCAAGCTTAGCCTGAGGAGGATTTTAATGAAGCAGGTTGAGCTTTACTTTTTGATGAGTTATAACTCGGCTTGTGTGGGTTAGTGGATGAGCCCCCAGATCAACTTACTTCATTAAAAGATGGTTCAGTGGTTTGAAATGTGGGTACGTGGGGAGTCGTGTCCGTTATTTCCAGATGAAAGAGAAGGAATAATGGTTGCATTTAATTTTCACGGTTTCCCAATGTTTGGCTCACTGTTTGATGTGGCTTTGGGAGTGGGGGGGGTGATTATTTGGAACGTTTTGTTCCTTTAATTCTTCGAATCTCTTCAGATTTTTCTGGGTGTTTTGTTGGCTGTTTGTTATATGCTTGCTTTCTTTTGAAGAATGAGTAAGAGAGGTATGAGTCTCTTTTTCTGTTTCTGATCCATTTCTGTGCTTTCTCTTGTGTTTTTCCTTTTTTCGTTTCTTCTTCTATTGCTTTTCGATCTAATGGGGTTTGGGAAAGAGAAGAAGGATAGGGTGGATTAGTCGTATGATTGGGTAGGGGAAGATGTTAAATCACGGGTTTCACTTTTTTCTGATGAAGCGGCGGTGAGGGAGGTGGATGTGAATAAAATAGTGAGGGTAGGTTCCGGAGTCAAGGTGGAGTTGTTATCATGTAGTGTGGATGATAGGGTTTATCACCGAGAGTGGGGGTTTGGGTTCTTTTACATGCATAGCTGTGTGCTTGAAGAGTTGCGGGTTAGGCTTCCTTTTACGGAGTTTGAGTGTCAAGTTCTTAAGCAGCTCAACTGTGCTCCCTCACAGCTTCATCTAAATGGATGGGCTTTCCTTCGATCTTTTGAGGTTTTGATGGAGTTTCTGGAGGAAGTGCCGTCTGTGGATTTGTTCTTTTCCTTATTTCAAGCTAAAGGTGTTTGGAAAGGAGGTTGGGTAAATTTCAATAGCACTCCGGGTTTTGGGATTTTTAGACTGTACAAATCTTCTTTTAAAGACTTCAAGGAGATGTATTTTAAAGTTAAGAGTTCAGAAGAGGATTTTCCGTTTTTTATTGATGAAAACCTTGCTGAGAAATTTCCCCTCTTTTGGTGCTCGGAGCCGCAAAATATACTCGGTCCGGAGGTTATATCGCCGAGGAATGAGTGTCTGATAGAATTTTTGGTGGAGAATGTTGATCGAAAAAATTTGATATCGATGTATGAGTTGCTGAAGTGGGAAGAGGATAAGGGTGCTGTTGTAGAGTATCTAGGTGAGTTTCTAGGGTTTATGTTAATGTTTGTGTTTCTTGTTGAAAAATTCTAACACGATATGTTTTCTTCAGGTGGGAAGTATCCTGGCGTTTCTGCTGCATCGCTAAGGACGCGGTTTAAGAATAAAAATTTGGAGAAAGAGGTGTCGTCATCTAATGCTGAGAAGGTTGTTGGTACTGGCGAGGTTTCGCAGCCTCGTCAAGGGCGGAGGAAAGTTATCGCGAAGAAAAGGAAGAAGTCCAAGCTTGTGGAATTATCAGATGATTCTGATGAGAAAGAGTTTGGGGTTCCTCTTGAAGAGTTATAGGCTTTTATGGGGAATCAAAAAAGGCTGCACGAGATTTCTGAGGAAAGTGAGGCGTTTTCGGTGTGGGGAAAGGAATATCCTTACATGGCTATTGTGGATGAGTATTGCCAATCGTCGGCCGATGTAACTCTTGCCAAGGAGGTCGGGGATGTGGCTGTTGGGCAATATATGCAGGTAACAAGTTACTGATGTTTTCCTTATTTTTCCTTTTGTTTTCTTATGAGTTTGTTTTGCCATCCAGGTTGTTGGGTTGCGCCTTGCAAGTCTGGGTCGAAGTCAGGAATTGAAACATAAGGGAGTGGCTGCTGAGAAAGGTGAGGTGTCTGTTTTGAAGGAAGAGTTGATTAAGTGTGAGAATCTTGCTGCTGAGCTTCAAGCTCGTTTGACTGAGACCGAGAAGTTGCTGAAGGAGACTAAGGAAAGTTATGCTAAGGATGTTGAGGATTTGAAGAAGAAGGAAAGCGATCTGGTGAACGTGCAAAGTCGGTTGATTGAGGTGACTGCTCAGCTTAAGGATATGGAGCAGAAAAAGGTGGATGAGATTTTGGACTCGTTTGTTGAAGGTTTTGAAAGGGCAAGGTTGCAGGTGAAGTTTTTGGTTCCCGATGCCGATCTTTCTGGCATGGACCCTGGGAAGATAGTTCGAGATGGTCAGTTGATTGAGGATGATGGGGATGCGGAAGATGAGGCCGATAATGTTTAGGTTGTTATGAAAAGACCTTTGTGAATTTGTTTTTTGTTCTTGTAATCTGACTGTTTTTTGTAAGCGGATAATAGTATGGCTCCTGTTTTTGAGCCTTTTAAAATTGACTTGTTTGAAAATTTGGTGCTTTTTGTAAAAAGCTGTTTGCATTGTTCGGATATATTTCCGAGTTTATTGGCGTTTAATTTGATAATTGCCGTTTGGAGCTTGGACGAGTATTGGCATTTGTCCGAGCTGGATTGATAGTTTGATAAGATCGGTTTGATAGAAAGGATAGGACATTTGTTCGTCCCTTGTATATTCGGAATTGTTTCATACAAAGGTGCAGGTAGGCTAGCCTCGTTAAAACCTCTCCAAGCAAAACCCTTTGGGATAAAATCTTGGCAGTAGGAAAAAGAGTACAAGCCTGTCCCTGTCTTTTTAACTATAAAATTTCTTTAAGGAAGATACATTCCATGTACTAGGTAAGAGGTTACCATCTAGTGTTTCTAATTTGTATGCTCCTTGGCCGAGTGCTTGGGATACTCGGTATGGACCATCCCAATTGGCTGCGAGCTTTCCATGTGTTGGTGGTTTCCGAGCAGTTTCGGTTTTGCGGAGAACTAGATCTCCTGTGACGAAGTTTCTGTTTCTCACCGCTTTGTTGTATTGTCGAGCTATGGCTTGCTGCGCTGCGCGTTGCCTCAATGTGGCTATGTCTCTTATTTCTTCGATCACGTCGAGCTCGGATTTCCGAGCCTCGTCCTGATTGTTGATGTAAGTTCGGATAGAGTTCTGGGAGATCTCCAGGGGTATCATGGCCTCTGAGCCATATACCAATCTGAATGGTGTCTCCTTTGTTGATGTTTGTGGGGTGGTGTTGTATCCCCAAAGTACTTCAGGTATTAATTCGGCCCAGAGTCCTTTGGCCTCGTCTAGTTTCTTCTTTAGTGCATGTAAGATGACTTTGTTTGCGGCTTCAGCTTGGCCGTTCGTTTGGGGATGTTCCACAGAGGCGAAGTGTTGTTTTATTTTTAGATTCTGCAAAAAAGCTTGAAATTTTTGATCGGCAAACTGGCGACCATTGTCAGTTGTAATATGCTGAGGTATGCCGAAACGGCAAATAATGTGCTTCCAAACAAATGTGATTGTTTGTTGTGATGTTATTCTTGCTAAAGGTTGGGCCTCCACCCATTTGGAGAAATAATCGATTCCGACAATAAGATATTTTACCTGGCCCGGTGCCGTAGGGAACGGCCCGAGTATATCTAGACCCCATTGGTTGAATGGCCAACTGATGTCTGCGTGATGTAACTGTTCGGCAGGTATGTGTATCAGGGGTGCATGTCTTTGGCAATTGTTGCATGTCCTGATTTTCTGTTTGCTGTCGTGTGTTAAAGTCGGCCAGAAAAATCCAGCCCGGAGGACCTTTGATGCTAGGCTCCGAGCTCCTGTGTGTGTCCCACAGATTCCCTCGTGTGCCTCGGCTAAAGCTGTTTCTGCTTCGGACTTGTTGAGACATTTGAGTAGTGGCCGGGTATAACCTCGTCGATACAGTTCTCCATTTAGGATTGTGAAGAAGGATGCTTGCCGCCGAAATTTTTTACTGTTTTCGACCCCTTCTGGTACAACACCTGTTTCTAAATAGTGTATAAAGTCCGTCCTCCAATCTGTTTCCTGTGAAACACTTAATACGTTTATCAGAGTAACAGTGGGTGATGTTATTGTGAACTGGTGTAGTGTGGTTAGCGTAGACTGAGTACTGCCGAGCTTAGATAAGAGATCTGCTCTCTGGTTTTGTTCTCGAGGAATATGTTCTATTTCAAATTTGATAAATTTCTTTGAAAGTTTCTTTACTAGTAGCAGGTATTTAGAAAGTAGAGGGTCTTTTACCTGGAAGATGTCATTTACCTGCTGTACGACTAACAAAGAGTCACAATATACCTTGATCGTCGATGTTTGAAGATCTGAGCAAAGTCTGAGTCCGGCGAGTAGTGCTTCATACTCGGATTGGTTGTTGCTTGCTTTGAAGGCTAAGTGTATTGAGTGTTCCAATATGAATCCGTCGTCGGCTTCAAGACGAATTCCTGCACCACAGCCTTCTTGATTTGAGGAGCCGTCGACAAATAAAATCCATTGTTTTGCATGATCTTCTTCAGATGGTATGGTAAGTTCGGCAATGAAATCTGCCAGGAATTGTGACTTGATTGGTCCTCTGGATTGGTATCTGATGTCGAATTCAGACAGTTCGACTGCCCATTTAATTAGTCGTCCTGCAACTTCTGGTTTGTACAGCACTTGTCTTAGTGGGTGATCTGTTCTGAAATGGATAACGTGGCTCTGGAAATAAGGTCGGAGACGTCGCGCCGAGAATATGAGTGCCAACGCGAGCTTTTCAATCCTTGGATAATTAAGTTCGGCATGCTGTAGAGTTTTGCTAACAAAGTACACTGGATGCTGAACTTTGCTTCTTTCTGTAACAAGGGCTGAGCTTATTGCCCAATCAGTTACCGATAAATATAGAAATAAATCCTCCCTTTGTAGGGGTTTTTGTAGAATCGGCGGTTGTGAGAGTGTTGTTTTTAATTTTGAAAAGGCCCTCTCACAATCGTCGTTCCACTCGAATTTACTTTTCTTTTTAATTGTTTGGAAAAAAGGAACAGAAGTTGAAGCTAAACAGGGAACAAATCTGGAAAGTGCGGCAAGGCGTCCTGTGAGGCGCTGAACTTCTTTTACTGTTTTGGGGCTGGCCATGTCTAGCACTGCTCGGCATTTGTCTGGGTTTGCCTCTATTCCCCTGCACGTCAGCATGAAGCCTAAGAACTTACCCCTTTGGACGGCGAAGGCACATTTCTCGGGGTTGAGGCGCATGTTGTATCTGCGGATTTGGCCGAATATTTCTGTTAGGTCTGTGATGTGGTTATCTCCGGTTTTTGTCTTGGCGACCATGTCGTCGACATAAACTTCAATATTCCTGCCGATTTGTTTGGCGAACACTTTATCCATAAGACGTTGGTAAGTTGCACCTGCGTTCTTTAATCCAAATGGCATAACTTTATAACAATAATTGCCGAAATCAGTGATGAAAGCCGTTTTATCTTGGTCGGAGGGGTGCATTAGTATTTGATTATACCCTGAATACGTGTCCATAAAACTTAAAGTAGCGTAGCCCGATGCGTTGTCTACTAAAGAGTCTATGGATGGTAGAGGGTAAGAATCCTTTGGACATGCTTTGTTTAAATCAGTGAAATCGACGCACATGCGCCACTTACCGTTTTGTTTCCTTACCATTACCACATTGGCTAGCCAGGTAGTGAATCTGATTTCTTTGATAAATTCGGCGTTGATGAGCTTTTGTGTTTCCTCCAGTGATGCTTTCCTTTTTTCTTCGCCGAGTTTTCGTTTCCTCTGTTGGATTGGTCGGACTGAGGAGTTTATTGCTAGTTTATGACTGATGACTTGTGGGTCAATGCCGGGCATGTCAGCAGGTTTCCAGGCAAAAAACTCGGCGTTTTCTTGTAGGAAGGATGTTATGGCCTGTAACTCAGCCGTGTTGATTGATGTACCTACATATGTAAATTTGTTAGGGTCATTGTTGAAATATACTTTTTGTAAGTCGTCGGATGGTTTCGGGCGCTCGAGGAAATCAGCTCTTGGGTCGAGGTCGGCCAGTATGCCTTCCTTCTGGTTGAGGTCGACATTGTTGACTTGTTGTGTTGCACGGTTTTGGAATTTTAAACTGATGTTGTAACACTGTCGCGCCTCCTTATGGTCTCCATGGATTGTTGCGACCTGATCGCCCTGCACTGGAAACTTCACACAGAGATGAACTGTAGATACAATGGCGCCGAATTTATTCAAAAAAGGTCGGCCAAGAATAAGGTTATATGGGCTGAAACAATCCACTACTAAATATTGAATATCATTAGTTTTTGAAAAGGGTTGCTCACCCAGTGTGGTCTGTAACCACACTGATCCGAGTATTGGAACTCGTTCTCCTGAGAAGCCGACCAAGTCGCCTCCTGCGGTCTGTAGCATGTTATCGCTGAGCTTCATCTTTTGAAATGTGGAGTAAAACAGAACGTCGGCACTGCTCCCAGGATCCAAGAGGACTTTTTTCACTAATAGGTCTCCCAGCTGGAGTGTGATTACCACAGGGTCATCCAGATTTTGTATGTTAGAGTTAAGGTCGGCCTGTGTGAAAGTGACCTCTGGTTGTGGGTTATTGATTGCTACATCTTGCTTTGGTCCTTCTACCGAGCATATTGCTCGGAACGACCTTTTTCTTGCCGAGTTTGAGTATCCCCCACTTGCGTATCCTCCTGAAATACAATTGATTATACCTCGTGGCCTTTCATATTGGTTTGAAGCTGCCTTCTCTTTTCCTCGGTTTTGTTCAGAGAGGTCGTTTGTTGTGGAACTGTGGCTGCGCTTTTGGATGTGACCACTAATGTATTTGTCTAGGTGTCCTTGTCTTGCTAGTCGTTCTAAGAGGTCTTTGGCGACCACACAATCATCAGTGTTGTGGCCGTGTTTTTGGTGGAAAGCGCAGTACTTTGATTTGTCCACATGCTTTGCATCCTGGTATGTGCCGGCCTTTCTTGGTGGCTTAATTAGTTTGGAGTTCAAGATCTCCTTGATTATGTCCTCCCTCTTGGTGTTGAACTGCGTATAAGAATCAAATCTGGGTGTTAGTTTAAAACTTTTCTTAATGGTTGAACTCTTATCTTCTTCGCGGAAGTGTGACTTGTCAGATTTCCGAGCTTGTCTGAGCTCCTCGATGTCAATTTGTCCTTTTGCTTTCTTTCGAAATTCTGCTAGGGTCTTCGGTTTTGCTACTGCGATTGTTTCCTGGAATTTCCCAGGTCGGAGGCCGCTTTTAATTGCGTGTAGATGGACTTCGGGATGGAGATCTGGTATGTTGATTGCGACCTTGGTAAAGCGAGTCATATAGTCCTTTAGGCTTTCGTTCGTTCCTTGCTTGATGGTGTTCAGGTAATCGGAATCGTGCAAGTATATTGCAGATCCGGCGAAATGTTCTTCGAATAACTTCGCCAGCTGATAAAAGCGCGAAATGGAACCTGCAGGCAAAGCACACAACCAATCAAGTGCAGGACCGTCTAAATAATTCGGAAAACAACGACATAAAACTGTATCTGATGCACCATTGACGATCATTATTGATCGGAATTTCTTTATGAACTTCCTTGGGTCTCCGAGTCCATCGTAGGGCGTGAGGGTCAACGGCAGAGTGAACCTCTTTGGCAGTTCGAAATTCATTACTTCTTCTGTGAAAGGGCCTACAAGGTCCTCGGATTCTTCTTTCTTGTCTTCGTGCTGCTGCTCTTCATGTTGAGCGGTTTCTGAAACATGGGTCGGTTGGGATTGATGTTCCTCGTCCTCCGCCTGTTGGCGATGAGCATCATTGTGTTCAATCTGAGCATGATTTAGTTCGGCAATTTGAGCAGCCATTATTTGGTTCTCGTTAGCCATCCGCTGATTAGCTTGTTGTAGCTCAGCTACCATTCGCATGAGTTCGGACAGTGATGGAGGCGGTACGTCAGCCATGGATGTAGATGGAAATGATGAGACCAAAAGAAAAAATATGATTTCCTCGGTCCCACGGTGGGTGCCAATTGATCTTGCCTGGGAAATAGGTCGGCTTCAGCTCCTCAAGGTCAGCCGAGCTATACGCTGCAAGATTGGACGTCCACTCCTCAGAGTCCGAATTCTCCTTTCTCCTTGTAGATGTGAGGGTGTGAGTAATACAAAAGGGGTGGAGTGTACCTGCAAAGGCACTCCAATGCTTAAGTCAGTTATGGTGTTAATTCAGAGTGAATGAGAAAAGATACTTTACCTTGCTTTTATAGATATTTAATCGTCCGTTATATTCTAGATGATTATTTGACCGTTCTTGATAATTGGTTTTGTAACCGACTTTATTCATACCGTTTGAGACGTCAGTTATAATGTCATTAATTTTGCCGAGTTATAATTCATAAGGGCCGAACAATAACGGCAAAGACGAGTTATGATGATGGTCGGTTATGATTTGTATTAATGGTGACCATATCATTATTCTATTAAAATTATTTTATAGAAGATTGTTTTTATAATTTAGTTCTTAATTTTTCAGGTTAAGACCGAATGGCAAAGAAGATGGCATCTCAAGGTGACACATCAAGTAAAGATAATTTAAGATGGACTGAAGAAATGGATGTAGCTTTCTTTGATGCTTTGATTGAGGAATGTAGCAAAGGAAACAGAGTTGACGGTACTTTTACAATAACTGCATATGACAACATTCTTGCAACTCTAAAAGCTTCATTCGCGAACCATCTTCGTAAAGATAATCTTAAGAATAGACTGAAGATTTTGAAGGATCACTTTGGAGTTTGATATGATCTCTTTCATAACTTAAGTGGATTTTCATGGAACCAGACACCAAACTCTTCACCGCTAAACCTAAAGTTTGGGCAAATTTAATTAAAGTAATTAATATCATGATAAGTTGCTACTAAAGTTTATAGATTCTTTTGCGCATGATAAGTTGCAGTATGAAATTATTTTGTCCTGTGATTCTAAATGATTAGAATTCTTCACAAGAGTCAAATTTACACATAATATATGCTTCCTTCATCTAAAAAATTTATACAAATAACTAATATGTGAGGACTAGATTTTCATGAAGCTATTTCTTTTGTATATATTTATTTATGAAACTACTCACAACGTAAGGAAAGAAAACCGTACAATTAAATTAATATATATGCATCTATTTTTTTATATAGGCAAGACCAAATGCAAAAAAGTGGATGCGAACTCCCATAAAATATTATGATAAATTATATTTTATATATGGTCAAGACAGAGCAACTGAAATATTGTTGGAAGTGTCAAAGAAAGAAATAAAAGTATGGCCAAGATAAAGGAAACAATTAATTTGAATGATGATAAATATCAGGGGTTTGACTGTGAGTGGAATGATTGGCTAGCTTTGTTGCAGAGGAAAGCCCTAATTTAGATAACTCAAACCAATCTAATGGAACACAAGAGAATCATAGAGGTTCTAAACGTAAAGCACCAATGAGTGGTTTATTTGAAGCTGATATGAAACGAATGAGTAAAGGTATTCAAGGATTGACAGATATGTTGAAGGATGGGAATAATTACTATGATAAATCACTTGATATTGCTACGAAGCAAGCGTTAACTACTGAAAGGTTATGCTAGCTGAAAGACAAGTTCTGATAGCTGAAGAACAAATTCAAGTTGTCAAGATCCAAGCTCAAGCTGTAGATACCAAACGGACGCCGGGGCGTCGCTTGGGCCACCAATCTTGGCGAGGTTAAACCAAGGATGCACCTCTTACTCTCAAAGAGTCTAGAGGAAAATAAGCACATAGATTATTTAAATATATAACTCAATTAATTCAACTCACAAACAAAAGAGGTACATATGCATATTTACACTAGTAGGGGACGGGAGACCTTCATGACTCGGGCGATGTGGGACTAACTCATAGCACAATATAATAATATATACTAAACTAGACTACTTTAGCTAACGACACAAATATAAAGATACATGTTCCTGCATCATTCTCCTGGGTTGGAAAGAGCTCCTGCATTATCCTCCCTGGGTTGAAAAAGGCTCATCTTGTATTGGCGAAAGATTCCATTGGTGAGTGCCTTTAGTCTTGAAAGATGTGAAATGGCACAGGTCAGTTTGATTCTTTTGACCATCTACATGTCGTAATGGAGTTAAAACGATCTTCTTGCCATCTATGATAAAAGATTATGTATTTTTAAAACCATCATGAATAGCTTGACTATCATATTGCCAAGGACGTCTTAATAGTAAATGACACGCGTCCATCGGGATGACGTCACACCATACTTTATCATTGTATTTGCTTCCCATAGAAAATTGGACACAACATCGCCTTGTTACTTTAACTTCATTCTCCTTTTTTAACCAATGCAACTTGTACGGATGAAGATATAACTCGGTTGGAAGCTTCAGTTTGTCTACCATATAATTTGAAACAACATTTTCACAACTTCCGCGGTCTATTATAACCTTGCAAACATTCTCTTCAATAGTGCATCTTGTGTGAAAGATGTTGTGGCGTTGCCAACTCTCGTCTTCTATTACCCTTGTCGTATTCAAGTTTCGACAAACTATTAAAGCTTCTCCACAATCGGGTGGAACTTCTTCTTCAATAGCATAGTCAACCTCACCTTCCTCCTCTTGCTCCTGAATTGGTTCTTCATTAACTTCTTCCTCGACAAGAGTGATAACCCTTCAGTTTGGACAATCAGCAACAATATGCCCAAAACCTTGACATTTGAAGCATTTCCTACCTGATGATCAACGCTCCTTGTTGCCTTTAAAATATCCTGTCTTCACTTCTTGTTGAACATCAAGGATGACTTTTTTGTTCTTTGGCGACTGAGTGTTATTCTTTTGTGTTCTTTGCTTTTCAATATTTAATGACAGCCTAATGACATCATCCAAGGTCCAATATGGTTGCAGTTGAACGACATCAGAAATTTCTTTGTTTAGTCCTCCAGGCTCCAAGATAACGAGCAATTGTTTGTTCTTCGGGCTCTTGAATGTCACACTTCATAAGCAGCTCTTCGAAGTCCATTGTATATTCTTCCACAGATAATTACTTTTACCTTAAATTATGAAATTTGATGAAGGTGTCTTGCCTGTAATGTTCAGGAAGGAACTTGCGCTTGAGCTCACGACGCATTTTATCCCATGTCTTAATCTTTCTTCTTCCTTCTCTTTCTCGCTAACGCTTGAGATTCTCCCACTATACTGACGCATGCTTCTTTAACTTGATTGCTACAAACTTCACACGCTTATCATCTGGAATGTCTTTTAACTCGAATACCCTTTTCACTGTGCAAAGCCAGTCGATGAAATCATCAAGTTGGAGTCTCCCTTCAAACTCAGGAATATTAATTTTGATTCCCAAGTCTTTAGCTTTCGTGTTGTTATGTCGTGCTCTTCATATGGACAAATCGCCACGGTGCATTATATGACTTAATGAAGGAAGCTGGTGTAATTTAAGAAGAACGCGATCAGTAATGGTAAAATATATTTTGTGCATGTTTATGATTTTAGGATCTAATGTTGTATAATCTTAGTAAAGCCTCTATATTTTGTAATTAATATACTTATCAGATTCTTAAAAAGAAGCTTATGGTTGGTATATGCTAATGCATTTTGAATATATAGTTATATATCTTGAATATTGACTGAAATATATATTTAATACATCAAAAATTGCATATTATAATATTGGTGTTGTTGTAGTTGCTCTTTGATTAATAGACCCTTGAGAACTACAAGAATTTATGTGATTGATTATAATGAGAGTGCTAGAATTTCAAAGGTGGTATGCAAATTATTTAGTACAGTTAGGGATGGCAATACCACCCGAACTCGCGGGTATCCACCCCGCTCTATCCGCCCCGCACCGAGGCGGGTTCTTGGGAGGGGGCGGGGGCGGGGTCGGGTTTAGGTAATACCCGTCCCGCTATATATATAATATATATAATTTTAATATATAATATGTATAATATATGTAAAATAATTAGTAAATGATTAATAATATTGTATCATATTTAAATTTTTACTTTAATTTATGTTATGTATGTGATTATGGTTATATAAATTTTGAAATTTTATTTTATTTATTGAATTTTAATAATTATAGAGGCGGGTACCGACAGGGACGGATCAGGGTTCAACGTTTTACTACCCGCGAGTAGAAGTGGGATGGATTCCATGCGGGTTGTTGTACGGTGGGGCGGGGTCGGATAGAGCAAAAACCCGCCCCTACCCACCCCGTTACCACCCCTAAATACAGTGCGTATGCCTAAAATAAGTACCATTTTTATTATTTAAAAAAATATTTTAATATAATAATAAACAAAACATAACTAATAACTAAAAGGTATTTTTATATAAAAAAATTCAAACACTAATTCTTTTTTTCTTAGGTTTTCAAAAAATATTTAAAAAATCACTAAATTTTTTAATACGTTTTTAAAATCGGTGTAATGATAAAATATTTCTCTCTTAAAATTTTGGTCATTCTTACTTTTTTAGTGTTTTATTTTATGTTTATAAAAATTGCATATAATTTTTTGTCACATATAGTAAAAAAAAAATGTTAATCACTTCTGATATTAATATTTTATTTTATAAAGACGATTTAGTAAAATTTTTTTTTAAATATGATTAAAGAAATTAATGACGTAACCTATGAATAATTTTTATTATTTTTTTATGAACTTGTTTATTTATATATATTTAAAAAATAATACATTCTTTTATTTATGATATTTAAAAAATAATAAAAAATAACTTTAAAATAATATTATTATTGACAAAGATATATATTAAAATTTTAAAATATAATTTATATATAATATAGATAAATATATTAATATAATTTTATTTCAGTATAATTTTATTTTGTTTTATTTTATTTTTCATCCAAATAATTTTTTTTTATTTTCTCTCCAGCTAAATAATATAAAAAAAATTATTTTTTTTATTTTTTTTCCCATTTTTCATCCTACATCCAAAGCCTAAATGGATAATAGACCTTAGAAGCAGAAAGTCGTAATTAAGAATCTCATAAATAAATAAAAATAAAAAAAAACCTGCACGAGGATAAACACTGTTAAACGTTGATCCCTCGCCTAGTCACCTTGAACCGCTTAATTGGATAAATAATTTTTTATTTTATTTATTTTTCTATTTGCGTTCTATTTTTTTTTTTCTGCCTTTCTTTCCTGTGCAAATTCATTTTCACAGAACAGAAACTTTCCTTTGCCAATCGGTAAGGTCCAAAACCAGAGTTTCGTAAGTCATTGATCACATTCAAGTTTTCGTTACTATATTTAATGTATCCATTGATTCTCTATTCTTTATCCTTCTTTATTTTTATGTGTTTTTCAGTTGTTAGCATAATCAAAATGCGCTGATATACTATACATTTTTTTCCTCAGATAATTTTGTCCCATTTTCATCATTCATTTAAACTTCCTAGTTTCATTTCTACCTTTACATGTTGATTTATGTTCAGTTTGTTATTAATTTATCATTGTAAATGTGAAGTTGCTGGTTTTGGGGAATTTAGCTTCCTATATGGGAATATGGAGATTTTTCGTTGAACTCAATGAGATTAAAACAGGGCACGCAGAATGCAGGGATTGGGATTAATTGGAAACATAAGAGTTGCTGAGTTGGGTTCAAATTTTGATAGCTTTACTCTGTTTTTTTTTTCTATTTGGGTCGCCTAATCTTGGGCCATTTACGGTTTGAAATCAAATTAAACAATAGAAATTTTAGTGTTTGATCGGAATTGTTATGATCCTATTTGTTTGTAAGAAAAGAAAATTCGATAAGACAAGAACTGAGGTGCTGGCCGCAATGTAATTAGACGTGGGTTTAATCATACCACGTGTGAGTTCCACTGTCTTAATTTAATGGTAATTAGACTATGATCTCAGTTAGAGTATTGTGCATCGAAAAAAATCTCAGTTAGACTATGATGTGGATATTCTTGACCTTAGCAAAATTGATTCCTTTGAAAATCACTTTGGTTTGACCAAAAGCACAAATTTCTTGCATTTCTACAAACTTACCAGTGGATTGAACTCTCTGTTATAAAAACTTGTGTGAAGGCTAGATTATTATTTGATTCTTTGTGCTGAAACAAATGTTTGTGATTTTAATGTTAGCATCAATGATTTTCTAGGAGAATGCAGCTGCAAGATACTGCAGATACAACCACCCTTAGTTATTGGTTGAATTGGAGGGTCTATCTTTGTGCACTTTGTGTTTTGCTGCCCATGGTTGTGGCGTTTCTTGTGATATGGAAGCATGAAGGTTCGAGGGACTCTATGCATGGCAAAGGAAAAAATCAGCAAGATGGCAATGGGACTTTACCTGGTGATGAAGCATGGAAACCATGCCTAAAGGAAATTCACCCTATTTGTTTACTAGCTTTTCGAGTTATTGCATTTGCTTCTCTTTTGGCAACGCTGATTGCCAAAGTTAGTATTAATGGTGGCACCATATTTTACTATTACACGCAGTTAAGCATTTTCTCCTTGTTCACTTCTCCTTATATTTTCTTGGCTTCTTGGTAATGCCATTCTTATATTCTTATATTGGTGCTATTGCTTGGTGGCTTGTTTTCTCAGTTGGAGAAGCTATGATAGTGCACAAGTTCTCCATTCTGATTTTAGATTTTTTTACTTTCCTCTCAGTTTCATTCCAGTATTTTACATTTCTTTCCTTTAGCTTCTAACTTCTAGTTATAATTTTTATTACTGTGGATTTGTTGCAGGTGGACTTTCACTTCGGTTACAATTTATTTTGCAGTAAGTCTCTTAACCCTTCTTAGGAGCCTTTAGTTACAATTTATTTCCCTTTCATATATCTTAATATGCCATTCCGCGGTGCTTTTTATTTACACTCAGAATATAGTACTCAGGCAAATAGCCTTAACACACAATTTGATTCCGAATTTTCATTTTGTAGTGTGGATGTGTGCTGTCAGTGTATGGGTGTTATCAGTATAAAACATCAACATTCTCCACCTCTAATGTTAATTTTGCTAGGATAGATGTAGACCAAGAACGAAACATGCCTTTCATGCATCATGAGGTTGCAAATCTCTCTAGAATGGAGGATCATGCTGATACCCTGGTCGAAATGCATAGGGGTAGTGTGACAGCTACCTTGAGTTGCCTTTTTCGTGTTCTATTCCAGGTAACTAGAAAAATTCAGTAATTCTAGTTGTATGGATAATGGATACTAGTCTTTTACTTCTTCGATATGATGCTATGTAGTTAGTTCTTTATTTTATGATGGTGAACTAATTTTACTCTTTTGTCCCCTCTATGTGAACTCATTTTTGTTAATCTACCCCCAGGCCAGCACACTCACTTTCTTGGAATCTTGAATTTTCTTATCTCCTTGTTAAGCTGATGCAAATTTTATACAAAATTTGTTAGATAATTTACTGGCTGAGACTAAATCTCCTGTGATGGATCTTATTGCATTCAAAGGCAAATCATTTTTATGTGAACTTGTATACTATCTAGCTGAACAAATAACATCTTTTTCAATTATGTTAGTAGTATAAAAATCTGTCATGCGTTGTTGACTAACATTGTTTCATGTGCTCCTCTAAATTTTAATGTCTTTATTTTGCCTCCAAACAGATGAATGCAGGGGCAGTGATGCTCACAGATTGCGTTTATTGGTTCATTATATTTCCGTTTCTTACCCTGAAGGATTATGATTGGAACTTTGTGAGTGGCAAATTTCTGAAGATTTACTTTCTTCTTACTTTATTCTCTCTAATTTATGCTTCAATTTTATTTTTGGAAGTAAATATTGTCACTCCCATTTTGATAATGCCATTCCCAATTTAATAAGATCTTGTTATGAATGTTCTTTCTATTGGGAGTGGCCCCCTTTTTTTTTACATAGCTTTCTTACCATTTGCTAATCGAGTGGGTTGACTTATGAACTGTCATAAATGGTTGAACTTGGGGCACATAGAGTATAGACGGGAGGTAACGGAGTGTAGACTGGATACTGATGGTTGAAGAAGGAAGTTGTCATAAACTCAAATTAGTTTTCTTATTTTGGAGCGCCTTAGATGTTTGGTTATCACCAAAAAACAAAAATAAATAAATAAATAAAATTGTTAAATGGATGATCAAGATTAGGTTTTAGGCCAATATAGTTATGTAATTTGCTATGAATTTGAAATCCTACTGTTTCATCTGACCAAAGATTTTATGTCTTATTTAGATGACAGTGAATATGCATACACTAAATGTTATCTTGCTCCTTGGGGATACAGCTCTAAATTGTCTGGTGAATATTTTCACTTCTAATATCGTAATTTGGACTAAATGCTTTAGTAACTCTGATGTTGAATTAACTCAACGTATATTTTTCAGCAAGTTCCCTGGACTGGGATGTCATTCTTTGTGTTATGGACAGGAGCTTTTGTCATTTTTCAGTGGATCATTCATGCTTGTGTCCCAATTTGGTAAGATTTTCTATACTTTATCATATTAGAATGTTAGATTTATAAATAATATATTAGAAGTTATGGTTATGTCTGAAGGAAGGAGTTGTAAGGGTACACAAAAAAGTATAGGAAGAAAGGTGTATTATTAACACTTATAGCTGAATCTGAGCTACAAGGAAGGGAACTCAGAATTAGGCAACAGAGGGAAGAAAGAGCACCATAGCAGCTCTGCTCTCCCAAGCCAATTTCCCAGAAATTACCTCTTTACAATCCAATCCATGTTCTAGATACCTCCTCCTATTGACCTCACTCACATACTCTGTACTTACTCTCTCTCCTCTGCCATCTGTCATCCTCTACTCCCATTCTCTGCTCAATCCGTTAAGCACTGCACCACCTTCCTGTCCTTTCGCTATGCCTGAACTAATGCTGAAATTGTCCCTTTACTTCTTACGCTTGTATACTCGCAGCCCTTGGGGAAATTGGTGCACTCCCAAAATGAGGCCTTTGAGGCCTATTATCTATACTTGTGGTTCACAGCCTCCGAGTGGCAGTAATTTATTATTTTATTTTACCTTATTGTTAGATTTTTCTAAGACAATAGCTTATCTAGAATGTTCACACTATGTTTCTTGTATTTTCTAGAAATATGCATCATTAATAACATAAAATATGCAGAGAAGTGGGTCTCACTAACGGCAATGGCATTCTCTTTTTTGCAGGTGGCCATACCCATTTCTTGATTTATCGTTGCCCCTTGCTCCATTGTGGTAGGTCATTTCACCATGTACAGATTTCAAACATTTTTGGACTAATGAATGATATGATGATACATCTGATGAATATATCGACGCTCTATATTTTCATCTTTCCTGCTTCCTTTCTACCTGGTATCTTGTTCTGGTGATTTTAATTATATAGAAATAAATAACTGTTAAAGGATTGACAAATTTGTTTAGACGTTAGAATCGATATTGGGTTTCTTGGAACATT
This sequence comes from Arachis ipaensis, assembly GCF_059453495.1. Taxonomy (NCBI): domain Eukaryota; kingdom Viridiplantae; phylum Streptophyta; class Magnoliopsida; order Fabales; family Fabaceae; genus Arachis; species Arachis ipaensis. Next base: position 138,614,681 of record NC_142441.1, on the reverse strand, counting down.
TTTAATAGCATATTAGAACCATTTGAAAGAGAAAGGGACGTATCACCAATATGAGAAATAACAAGAATGTTGCCGTTACCAACAACAACAAAAGTGTTACCCAAATATGGACGAACGTTATTAAGATACCTACATCATTTGTCATATGTGCATTGGCATCAGTATCAGGAAGCTATGCATTTGTATCATCAGCCTAATTGAGGGTAAGAGCTGAAAGTGCAAGCAAGAGAGACTCAGATTGATAAGCATGGTTGAAAAGATGAGGGCAACCAAGTCCATCATGGTTGCCATCCTTGCAAATCTGACACTAAACTGCAGGTGAAGCCTGAGAGGGAGGCTTATTAGCACCAGATGAAGTGGAGTGGGGAGTGAATCCATGGCCTTTCGAGGTGACAGAGTGACTGATAGAACGAGGTTTAGGGTTTTAGTTGGGATGTATCGGGACGATGCTTTGATGGCATTGTGGGTATAAAAGGCTGGGGTAAGAGCCTTGGATAATTCTGTGGTGCGATTATCATAGTAAATGAGTTGGGGAGTGAGAGATTGATAAGAAGGGATAGTTAGGTGAATCATGGTAGTGGTGCATGAGTTATAGTCAAAGCCAAGCCCATGAAAACGGTGAAAAAACTTTATCTTGTTCTGGTAATGGCTTATCAATGAGTGAAAGATCATCACAAGTTGATCGGAGATTTAGTTATGAATTGATTGTGTAGGTTCCTTAAATAGGAGGGAGTCTGTTTGAGTAAGAATTCCTGTTCCACCATTGGAAGAGGGCCGTAGTTTCGCCGGAGATACAGCCCCCAAAGTCTTGGCTCTCAATCAAGTTGCACACTTGTTCATGCCATAAAATACAGTTGGATGAGTTGAGATCAAGGGGAACAAAATTACTAACATTTAAGGTGGTGGGGTATGGTGTATGGATAAGGAGACGAGTGGAGGTCGACATTCTGCGGTGAGCAGTGAGCACACATTTTATTTTTAGGCTAGGAGTTACAAATGGTAAGGAATCTGTTACATTGGCTTATAAATGATTTGGGTAAAAGATAAACATAGTTTAAATTTGACAAACTACTTAATAGCTTCGGCAGTTACAAATGAATGCTAATACTAACTAAAATTTGATCTTACCTTAACGTACGGTAAGTGTTTGTCTGTAACATGGTATCTCTACGTTGTCCAAGTTGTCTAGTTAGTGTCCCTTATCTAACATTCAAAATAACATATGCGATATGCTTAATCTTTTCGTTTTTGGTGTGTATTGTAGGTATTTGTTGGTCGGATTGTTGCATATTCCATGTTATGGATTATTTGTGCTGATTGTGGAAATGAAACATTATTTCTTGTCCAAATGGTTCCCATCCTCTTACCAGTGCTGAAAGGAAAGATCAACCGCTATCTAAGTCGGGTCGCTTTAGAGCCAATTGCTGTTTGGGTCTACTGCAAAACTATATCAGGGTGTGTTCTCCAGCTGCAAGATGCTATCCACAACTGAGTCCTTTTAACGCGCTCATGGCCACATCACATTACTGAAATTCCGCGAATGCAGTAATGTGAAGCATCCAGAATTCATTTCAATTATGCTACCGCTTAAAAATGCTTCCTCTCCAAAGGTAAGGCAAGATTTATGTAGGGAGCAAGTTGAGGATGGGGAGCTCTTCATTTTTATGGCATTATTTCCTGTTCCCCAACTAATGACTAATTGGGTTATATAAGTCCATTAATTAAAGGTAGAACTAGATTTTACTAGAAATATTATACTATAGTATAAATGGTAATGTTAGAAGTTGGATGTAGCCCAATTATACTCATTACATCATATTTAATATTTAAAACCCCTTTTGAGCTGCTTGTGAACCTTCCGGTATTGTCAGCGTTTGTTCAATTACTCTACTCTTGTACCCGCAAATGCAATGTGCTCATTATTTTGACTAATATCCAATGTTCATAACAAAAATGTTTACTTGAAAAAAAATGCAAATAGCATACCAAGTTTTCCGCTTTGTTTTTCAAAAGTGGTACGTCTGCACTACTTTTGCAATGTGCCCATTCTTTTTCTACTTTATTTATTGTGCATCTTCTTCTTCACACTTTCCATCTTTCAATTTTTAGGAGTGAGTACAATTACTGTATTTATTCTCATCATAAAACTTGAACATGTATAACTTTTTTATTTTTCAAATTTAAATCAATCTAATTAGATCATAATTTAATCTAAAATTTTGTATGTATTCTTTTTGAGTATTAATTGATCAAATATATCCATTTTAATCTCTTCTATCAATTTTTTTAAGTACTAGTTGCATGTTAAAAGTTTGAATTATTAATATTATTAATATTTTTTATTATTTTTAGAAAATATATTTTTATATTTACGATATACGTGCAAAATTATCTTGTTTACAGAAGAACAGATTTTGATAATAATTTTTTAAATTATTTATTTTAGTAATTATTATATTTATTTAATTTATTAAAATAAAAAATCCTATAAATATATGATCACTGGGTTTGGCAAAAAAAAAAATATAGCTCCCTAATCCTGTTCCCATATTGGTGTATTGTATTTTATTCATTTATTTATTTATTTTATCAAAGATTGATTATTCCGTTCCCTTATAGTCATGATTGCAATAAATTTGAGTAAATATCCAAATTGGTTTTTAAGAAATTTCAAATCGGATACTTGGTCTCCAATAAATTTGTATTCACTAACAGTTTTCGAAAATTATTCTTATCGGACAATTTGTTCTTTGTCATTTTAATCAAATTTTTAATATTTATGTTGGACAAAATTTTATTATAAGATAATTAGATAAAAAAAATCACTGTAAAATTTGTCCCCTTGAAAACGATGAAGGGACCAACGAGTTCGACGGTAGTAATTCTAGAAAATTTATAGAGAATAAAAATTTATTAAAAAACAACACATCCGATTTAAAATTTTTTGAAGATCAATTTGAATATTTTATCCAACCCTTTTATTTCAATTTTGGTTCCTACAATACAATACTGTTTAGCTTGTTTTGTAAACAAGTATAATAGTATGCGCTTATCTACTGACTATTATAAAATTTAAATATAAAACAAATTATATAAACAAGAACGACATAATCGACACTATGGCGCCTACTGCATGTCAAGGTGTTTTTCTTTCTCTTTAAGGATTTTTTATAATTTTAAATTTGTTGATAATAAAGTCAGGCTCCTCACTTGGTTGGATCTGTACGATACTTTGTCCACGAATCCATTCTGATTCCATACGAGTTTATCATGGTGAAGTGGTATCGAAGGTATGGATTGACTGGGAATAGATGCTATATGTAACATGTTTAGTGTTGGGCCTTGAATTTTGTGGTTGGACTGTAATCAGTGTGTACTTGGAGCTTCATTGGTGGCAGCTCGTGCTCGAGCCTTTTACACAGAATTTTCAGTGATTTCAATCCCATTTTTTAAGCATGGTTTATTTATGCTTTTATCCTCTTAGGTTTGCCCTGAACATGAGTACATGACTCCATTAAGCTAAATTCTGTGTCTTTGATAGGGATAACAAGGTGGGGTTTGGGTGTGTTGTTCCGGACGCTTGCAATGGGTGGATGTGGGGTGTTCGTGTAAAAGTGTCCGGAATCAGCATTTTGAAGTGGTGAATAGTTCATATCGAATATTTCATAGGACGTCAAAAGAAATGAACCATTTTTTTTAATGTGTTTAATTCCGAACATTCTTATGTTAACATGAATAAGACTGCTAATGTCAATTAGGAAAAGCAACAACCAATTATGCATAATAATGGCTGTATTCGAATAAACAATAACAATTACACTTATTTGTTGAACTTATTTTTGTGTAGAAAGAAAAAAGGGAATGCTAGGGGACAATGACTTTGTTGAACAATATGAACAATTACCAATCAAATAAAAACACACTACCCCTCCAAATTAACCCTCTAAATTTTAATATTAAAATAACCATCCGTACATTAGTAAAATGAACATTTAATATATCTATTGTTTACATTGTTTAATATTTTCATTATTTACCTATACTTTTCAAAAAAAAATGTGAATGGTTAACAAATATTGATCATCTGGTATAATCAGGACGAGTTAGACTGTAGTTTGTATTAATTTGCAGTCACTCTTGTAAAATTGTATAATTTTTGTGCTACTTTTGCAGGCAGCATAATCGAAATCATCTTGAAAAATTCTCTACTACAATTTAGCAAGCCTTGTGTACTAAAATTGTTTTATTCCACAGGCAATACATGCGAAATTGCTTGTCAATTTTGTATTTTAAGGTAACGTTTGTTTTGAAGTACTAGAATTGTACAATTTAGCAAGCTTTGTGTACTAAAATTGTTTTATTCCACAGACAATACATGCGAAATTGCTTGCTAGTCAATTTTGTATTTTAAGGTAAAGTTTGTTTTGAGGTACTAGGACTGTAGGACAGAGACGGAAAGACTGAGATTCAATATTATATTTGCTGGTTCAGGTACTAAAATTTTAGTATTTATCATCAAAATTTTTAATACCTCCAAAAAGTGGAGACACGACTGAAATTTTTTATGATAGAGACTGAAATTTTAATAATATTTTATAATTAAAATATTCTCATTTTATTAATTAATTTCAACTTTATTTTTTGTACAAATTAAATTAAAGTTTCATTCTTATTTAAATTTCTATCTCTCACTTTTTCATTAAACCCAATATTAAGACTTATTTTAATAGTTGTCTCTTAATCTTAATCTCTCCCCAAACGCTACGTAAGATAAGCAAAATTGTTTTTACCGCGAAATTGAGGAATATTAGGTAAAAAGTGTTGTAAAACAACTAAATAAATAAAGATGAGGTAATATAAAATAAAATAAAAAAGTATAATTAGATAATTCTTGTACTAGTATTTACCATAATTACTATCTCAATATAATAGAGATAATTAATATATATAAAGAGAGAGAAAGAAATATTGCAACTTGAAAGGGAGAGAGAATTGTTTATTACTGTGTGTTTGTCTCCTCATTAAAAACCTTGTCAAGAAAAATTCAATGGAAAAAAAACCTAACCAAGGAAAAAAAGTAAAGTCTCCCCCTCTTGTCGACATCATTTAATGTCTCGAAATCGGTGTATTCCAATCTCATGTACCAATCTTTCAAAGGAGGATTTTGGGAGTGACTTTGTGAATAAACCTGCCATATTATCACTTGATCAGATCTGTTGGACATCAATTGTCCCTTGATTTTGAAGATCATGAGTGAAGAAGAATTTGGGAGAAATATGCTTTGTTCTATCACCTTTAATGTATCCACCTTTAAGTTGAGCAATGCATGCTGTATTATCCTCAAATAGGACAGTTGAAACTCTCTTATGATCAATCAGTCCACATGATGATAGAATATATTGGATCAAACTCCTGAGCTAAAAACACTCGCGACTTGCTTCATGAATCGCTACTATTTCGGCATGATTAGAGGATGTTGCAGCAATCGTCTGTTTCGTGGACCTCCATGATATAGCTGTTCCACCATACGTAAACAGGTATCTTGTTTGAGATCTCCCTTTATGTGAATCAGACAAGTATCTAGCATCTGCATAGCCAACTAGTTGTGACATGGATCCATAGGGATAAAACAATCCCATATCAACTGTTCCATGAAGATATCGAAAGATTTGTTTGATTCCATTCCAATGTCTTCTGGTTGGAGAGAAACTATATCTTGCTAGTAAATTTACAGCAAATGATATATCGGGTCTTGTATTATTAGCAAGATACATTAGCGCTCAAATGACATTGAGATATGGTACATCAAGACTAAGGATATCTTCATTTTCTTCTTTAGGACGGAATTGATCCTTTTTCACATCCAAAGATTTTACGATCATTGAGGTACTCAAGGGATGTGACTTATCCATATAAAATCTTTTCAAGATCTTCTCTGTGTATGTTGTTTGATGAATAAAGATCCCATTTTTTATATGCTCGATCTGCAGGCCGAGACACAATTTAGTCTTTCCAAGATCTTTCATCTCAAACTCTTCTTTTAGAGTTTTTATAATTGTTGGAATCTCTTTACAAGTCCCAATGATATTTAAATCATCAACGTACACATCAATTATAATGAATCCAGATGCAGATTTCTTTATGAAAACACATGGACAGAGATTATCATTCTTGAATCCATTTTTTTCCAGATACTCAGTAAGATGATTATACCACATTCGTCCAGATTGCTTTAGACCATATAAAGATATTTACAATTTGACTAAGTATAACCCTTGCGAATATTCATTGGATGGTTTAGATATCTTTAGTCCTTCAGGGACTTTCATATAGATATCCCGATCTAATGAGCCGTATAAATAGGCTGTTACCACATCCATTAAATGCATATGCAGTTTATAATATACAGATAAACTGACCAAATAACGCAATGTTATCGCATCCACTACAGAGGAATACGCTTCTTCATAATTTATACCGGGTCTCTGTGAAAAACCTTGTGCTACAAGTCAAGTTTTGTAACGTACAACTTCATTTTTCTCATTTCGTTTTCTCACAAATACCCATCGGTATCCAACAGGTTTTACATCTTCTGGTGTACGGACTACAGGTCCAAAGACTTCATGTTTTGCAAGTGAGTCTAACTCAGCCTTCATGACTTCTTTCCATTTTGGTCAATCATTTCTTTGTCGACATTCTTCGACTGATCTTGGCTCAAGATCCTTACTTTTATGCATGATATTTGATGTCATATGCAAATATTTCATTGACAATTGTCTTATTTCAGTCCCATTTCTCTCTTGTAAAGACATAATTTATCGAGATCTCGTCATTTTCACAATTTTCAGGTACCTAAACGTCTTCTGGCATTAAAACTATATCAGAATTTTGGACAACTACAGATGTCTTTACTATGTCTTTTTCAACAGGAATAGTATTTACCTCTTTTCTCTTTCGAGGATTTTTGTCTTTGGAACCGACATGCCTGCCACGCTTCTGGCGTGTATTTTATTCGGTGGCAATTTGTCCAACTGGTACATCAATTTGAATTGGGGTATTTTTCGCTGGTATATAAGAATTGGTTATCCTCTTTGTATCGGAAAATGCATCAGACAATTTATTTACTATTCTTTGCAAATGTATAATCTTTTGAACTTCTAGTTCACATTGCCCTAATCGAGGATCTAAATGCATCAAGGATGATGCATTCCAATTAAGTTCCTTTTTAGGAAGCTTATTCTCTCTCCGTAATGTTGGAAATTTTGATTTCTCAAAATGATAATCCGCAAACCGGGATTTAAATATATCTTATCTCAAGATACCTCACTATAGAGGGAGAATCATATCCAACATATATCCCCAATTTTTTTGGGGTCCCATTTTGGTGCGATTAGGTGGTGCAATAGGAACATATAGCGCATACCCAAATATTCTTAAATGGGAAATATTTGGCTGCTGGCCAAAAGCTAATTGCATAGGAGAGAACTGATGGTAACTCGTTGGCTTCAAACGAATAAGTGCTGCAGCATGTAAAATAGCATGCCCCCAAACCGAGGTTGGGAGATTCGTTCTCATAAGTAAGGGGTCTAGCAATTAATTGGAGACGTTTAATAAGTGATTCTGCTAACATATTTTGTGTGTGAACATAAGCTACTGGATGTTCAACACTTATTTCATTAACTATACAATAAGCATCAAAAGCTTAGGAAGTAAATTCACCAGCATTATCAAGACGAATTGCTTTGATTGAATTTTCTGGAAATTGTGCTTTTAATCGAATAATTTGAGCCAGTAATATCGCAAACGCCAGGTTGCGAGAAGACAATAAGCACACATGTGACCATTTCGAAGATGCGTCTATTAGGACCATAAAATATCTAAAAGATCTACATGGTGGATGAATAGGTCCACATATATCGCCTTAAATCATTTCTAAAAATTCAGGGGACTCAAATCCAATCTTTACTGGTGATGACCTTAAAATTAACTTTCCCTGAGAACATACAGCACAACAAAATTCACTAGATTTAAGAATCTTCTTATTCTTTAGTGAATGTCCATGGGAGTTTTCAATAATTCTCCTCATCATGGTTGTTCTCGGATGACCCAATCGGTCGTGCCAAGTTATGAATTCATTTGGGCCAGTAAACTTCTGGTTTACAATGACATGTGATTCAATTGCACTAATGTTGGTATAATATAAACCAGATGAGAGTGAGGGTAATTTTTCTAATATAACCTTTTTATTTAAATCATGAGTTGTGATACATAAGTACTCATGATTTCTCTCATTCATAGTCTCAACAAGTTTCTTAGAGACTTGGTAGACAATATTACATTATTTATTATGAATTTTGTTCCTTCGTTAAACAAAATTATAACTCTTTCGGAGCCTTCAATCACGTTGCCTGAGCCAATAATAGTATTAACATATTCTTTTTTTGGCACAAGATGAGTAAAATATATATTACTTTTGAGAATAGTGTGCGAACTTATACTATTCGCAAGGTAAATATCTTCACTATATGTCATTGCCATTCTCTTCAAAGACAAATAATAAGAATAATAAAATGAATAGTATACACACTTAAATTGAATACTTGATCGGAATTATTTTTCTAAGAAATACTGTATATAAAAATAATGTCATATACTAAAATTTTATTTTAAAACTTGACACATTTAATGATTTCAAAATTCATAAACATTAATATTTCATTATTTATATACATCATATTTGAAATTTAAATATATAGAAAATAAAACTTAACAATAAGTTCTTTACATTATTTATTCACATGGATACTTAACAATCCCACATATTAAACTATTCCATCATTAATCAAATGACCAATATTTCCTTCACGATCCTCAAAGAAATCAGATACATCATAATGAGTGGTGAAATTTTCAGCATCATTTGAAACAAAATTTGTTTCCTTTCTTTGTCGTCTTTTTTCACAAATACTTGATAAAGATCAACTAGGTGTCTTGGAGTACGACAGGTACGTGACTAATGGCCCTTTCCACCACCATGGAAATATTTATCCTCAATTGATTTATTTTACTTATTGTTTCTTTCTTTATCCCACTTTCTTGTGAATATAATTATTCTTCTTTCCATTTTTCTTGTTACCAAAATCTTGCCATTTATCTCTTATGGGATAATAATTTGCTGCCTTTACTTCAGGAAATGGGGCGGCGCCAGCTGGGCGCGCTTCATGATTCCTTAAAAGTAATTCATTGTTGCGTTCAGCAACAAGAAGGCAAGAAATTAACTCAGAATATTTTTTAAACCCCTTTTTTTCGATACTGCTGCTGTAGGAGCACATTCGAGGCATGGAAGGTTGATAAAGTTTTCTCTAACATATTGGGATTGAGGAAGTATCACCGTCTTTTGATGATTGTACCATTTTTCAAGGTCTTTCCACAGATCTGCAGGACCTTTTAATGTGAAATATTCATTTTTCAATCATACGTCAAGATGACGATGAAAGAAAAATATGGTTTTGGCTTTATCCTTCTGAGATGTATTATTTTCAACATTAATGGTATCTCCAAGATCCATTGAATCAAGATGGATTTTTAGCATCTAGTATCAATGATAAATAATTGTTTCCAGATATATCAAAAGCATTAAATTCAAGATGAGAGAGTTTCGACATAATGAAAATTTGTTACCTGAGTCTTCCTAAAATTTGATCAGAGTCTCGTGCTGATAACGTGTTGTAAAACAACTAAATAAATAAGGATGAGGTAATATAAAATAAAATAAAGAAGTATAATTAGATAATTCTAGTATTAGTATTTACCATAATTACTACTCAGTATAATAGAGATAATTAATATATTTACTAATATTATATATTGTAATGTATATATATAAAGAGAGAAAGAAGTTTTGCAACTTGAACGGGAGAGAGAATTGTTTAGTGCTGTGTGTTTGTCTGAGACTTAGACCATCTCCAGTAGGGAACTCATCTCAGTCCCTATTTATGGCCCACCTGTCATAAAAAGTAACTTCACATCAGCTTTTGCGTTATAAACGGTAAATAGGAACTCAAAGCATCTCTCTCTTCTCCATTAGGAGGAACTAACTTTAGTCCCTGTTGTGGTCCCACTTAATTAATTAATTAAAATACTTAAAATTAATGTAATTGATTTTTTTAATAATATTATTTAAATTTATAAATTTAAAAATAATTCACTATTAAAAGATATTAATATTAAATAAATTCATATATAATAATAATACACAATATATAATTCGGGATTACACTAATTTATAGTTTTGTGTTTACAATTGCTAATTTTAATAATATCGTTAGCATTTTAAATTTTAAAAATAAAAATAACTAACTCAACTAAGAATTATTTTGTAAGGTGTAAAAATTAAATTTATTTTTTAATGTAAGTAAATTTAATTAATTATAATTTAATATAATAATATAAATAATATTCAATATTAATTATGATATAAATAATTAATATAAATCATTAATTAAATAAAAAATTAATTATTTAATCTAATTAATTATTTTTTAAATAATTAATATAAATTATTAATTAAATAAAAATATAATTATTTAATATAATTTTTATTATAATTATTATTAATTTAATTATTATTTTATTATTTAATATAATTATTTAATTATTTTAGATTTTATATTATTATTTTTTAAAAATAACTTGCCAAATGGCAAGTTATTATTGGTTAACTTGAGTCCCTGTTTAGAGGGACTCTCTCACCTTGAGACTCGTGCGGGAACTCATTCCTTCTCTCCTCCAATGGTTAGAGTTCCTATGTGTAAGAAAAAAGTGAAAGAGGAACTCATGCTCTTAGACCATCTCCAGTAGGGAACTCATCCCAATTCTTGTTTATGGCCCACCTGTCATAAAAAGTAACTCCACATCAGCTTTTGCATCATAAACAATAAATAGAAACTCAAAGTATCTATCTCTTCTCCATTAGGAGGAACTAACTTTAGTCCCTATTGTGGTCCCACTTAATTAATTAATTAAAATACTTAAAATTAATATAATTAATTTTTTTCAATAATATTATTTAAATTTATAAATTTAAAAATAATTCATTATTAAAAGATATTAATATTAAATAAATTCATATATAATAATAATACACAATATATAATTCGAGATTATACTAATTTATAGTTTTGTGTTTACAACTGCTAATTTTAATAATATCATTAGCATTTTAAATTTTAAAAATAAAAATAACCAACTCAACTAAAAATTATTTTATAAGGTATAAAAATTAAATTTATTTTTTAATGTAAGTAAATTTAATTAATTATAATATAAATAATTAATATAAATTATTAATTAAATAAAAATTTAATTATTTAATTTAATTAATTATTTAATTAATTATTATTTAAATAATTAATATAAATTATTAATTAAATAATAATATAATTATTTAATATAATTTTTATTATAATTATTACTAATTTAATTATTATTTAATTATTTCAGATTTTATATTATTATTTTTTTATAATAACTTGCCAAATGGCAAGTTATTATTGGTTAATTTGAGTCCCTGCCTTACTTTGATCCTTGTGCGGGAACTCACTCCTTCTCTCCTCCAATGGTTAGAGTTCCTATATGTCAGAAAAAAGTCAAAGAAGAACTCACCATTGGAGGTGCTTTTAGCCTCCTATTTATAAGCATACAAAAGGTAACATTTTCAACCTTCATTAAATTCATTTTCTCTTGAGAATGAATATCCACCTATTCAATCTTATCACAACAAAAAGATGAATAGTTTTATATTTGTTTAAAATGATAAATATGAATTGTTTTTAACTTTTAATTAAAAAATCCCTAAATCTTAATTTATAAATAATTAAACAGTCTCGGGCACAAATGCCAAAGCAAGACACAACAAAACGAAAGAAAAAACATGGCGTTGCCCAAAGCCAAGGAGATCGTGTCCTCAAATCCAGTCGTCGTTTTCAGGTCTCTCTCTTCCCATCTTCCTAATTTATCTCTTGCTCTCTCTTTTGTGTGAAAGATCTCCGGAACTGACAGTGTTAATTCGATTCGCAGCAAAACCTATTGCCCATTCTGCGTCGAAGTGAAGCAGCTCTTCACTAAATTGGGTGTTACTGTCAAGGTCATTGAACTCAACACTGAATGTGAGTTCCTTCTTTCTCACTTTTTCCTTAATCCCTTCGTGATTTCATCGCTTTTGTGAACCCTTATTTGAGTTTTGTGAGTGGTGGGTTAAAATTGAAAAGATGATCGGCGCCGACATTTCCAATTTTTGAAAGATTCTCGATCGTCATCTTTTTTATTTATTTTTCCTGTTTTTATATGATTTGTATTTTAAGTAGATTTGGTCATATGATCCATTGATTCCTCAGTTTCTAGTCAAACTGATTTTGTGAATAAAATAAGCTTTACTTTACCCATATTTTATTTTTCAAAAAGAACAGGTCTTAGATTTCGATGATTTTTGTCTTTTGCGAGTTAATTGAATATTGATTGTACTACTATCCACTAAGATTTTGCCTAAAGATTGTCTCTGGAAAAATAGCCTAAAAAATTGAAACTATTAAGTGACCTCATTGTTTAGGCCAAATCAATCTGACCCAATGTTAAAAAAGGTTTTGGTATCCTTTCGGGAAAGAGATGCATCCTCAAGAACTCCATTACGTTTTCTGCTTGGCACCACGGTGTCCAGATACTCCTAACAATGTTAGTAGATCGAAACTTTCGATTGAACTTTCAGTATTGAAATTTAAAAGATTAGAAAGATATTTGTTTCCTGTGCTAGAGTGTATTCTAATCTAAAGTAGGTATTTGAAAACTTTAGTAAAATGTGATGGATCGAGGATTACTTTACTTGTATCGAGATGCTATATTCACATCTGATAAATAGACTAAGTGAGGTGTCTGTACACTTATATGACACACACTATACAAAGAATAAACTACCATGAAAGAGAGAAAGAGTGAGATATCATATTTGGGTAAAGGTTTGGAAGGTGAGGATGATTTGTAGGATTTGAGAACATTTATGTTGATGTATTTTTTTTTTCTTTTTTGGTGGCAATGGTGGTGTAGTTTTCTCGGGAGTAGTTGTATCGGCGTTTTCATCTTTCATGGGTAGAAATAGTTTATTCGATATATGTATTTAACTAATTATTCTTTCTTTCTTAATTTAGAGATATTTCAAACATAACTTTTGGAAAAAGTACTTACATTTTATTTTTTAATCTTTTTTAGAAAGATTTTTTTGTTAGTATTTTTTTTTTATATTTGCATAGAAAATATCGCTGTTTTTTTTATTTAATAGAAAATTCATTATACTCTTCTTAAATAATAATTGTATCAATAGTATTTGAAAATGCTAATGTTGGTAGTTTGGGCGTTAATAGTTTGTCCGGATATTAAACGAAATTGCATTTTATTTTGATAATAATTGTTGTTTTGTTTTAATTGAATTTGGTTGAAATAGGAGTGGTTGAGAAAGTGGTGGTAGTGTTGTTGTTGTTGGTGGTGGTGGTGGTTGTGTTGGGCTGGTGGCTGAATCAAGGGTATTATAGTCTTTCCAAATATTTGTGTGTCTTGCTCATTAGCTTTGCCAAACCTCATTCACAGACAAATATTTTGTCTCCCTGTCTGTTTCATGGTATACATTAACCAAACAGGACCTCAGGGATAGCTTAATTTTTGTATGTTGAGAAAATGCTTCAAAAATGTTTTATGGCTTAAGCTTCTTCGATGATTGGTTCTATGCAATTTTGCATTTGAAAGTTAAGTTAATTCACGTGATTGGACATTTGCAGCTGATGGAAGTGAGATCCAATCGGCACTAGCCGAATGGACTGGTCAGCGGACTGTGCCAAATGTGTTTATCGGTGGGAACCACATTGGCGGCTGTGACGGTAAGATTTACGCTTTATCATGGATCTGTTTATACTTACAAACATATATAATACTTTAATCTGCAATCTGGGAAAAATATTCACGCTCACTGTTTTATTATTATATATACTTTTCTTGCTATTGATCACCTTGACTAAAAGTTTAAAAAGACTGAACATCAAAAATGATCTAAGGAGTAATTTTATTTATTTAGCCTTAATATATGTCCAAATTAATTTTGGACTCTTATTTGGGGTTGGGCAATTTTATTAATTCTCCCTAAAGACTACTTATTTCCAACAAAAGTAAGTTCTTCAAGGTCAAACTCTTGAATGATCAATCAACTTCATTTCACTTAATGGCGAAGGAATTATACCGATGAGGGCCAGAATCTATTTTGATGTATTTTAAGATAACTTGTATCCAAATCCAAAATAAAAGTAATGTTGATTTTCAACACTCCTAATATTCTTGAAATATGTTGAGATATATTGTTGTGATACAATGGTCAGTAGTTTAGGTGGTGCATTTATGGAGAGTAGTTGAATAAGACTTATGGAAGCTGTGCATTCACTAGCAGCAGCCACTTTGCTCCTTTCAATTTAAAGGCATTTTTTTATTGAAAAATCTTAGTCAATTGTGTGTCTTTGTGGTTGCTGGAGCGTCCTATGCTTTGTTCTTCTCTTCTTAGTCCAAAAGAAAGACACCTTACACTGTCTGAGTCTTCTTCTCCGGCGCTGCCTAGCCCAGCCAATAGTGTTGCTGTCCGAGGCTTGATGTGCTTCCACATGCTGTTTTCTCCCTCGGACATCCGCAGCTGTTTCTGCTACGTGTCCACTGCCTTCTCTGGCACTGCTTCATCAGTGCACACCTTGTCATTGAGTCACCAGTCACCACTACTATGTTGTTCTAATCATTTTGTTCAAGTCTATCACTTTCAACATCAACCTACCCGTCTAGACTTTGTTCTACTATTTCCCTCATGACAGAGTGAATTCAAAAGGCTGACGAGGTGTCACGGGAGCCTTTTCCATAAAAGAAAATATTTGATGATTGGTGACTTTGGTGAAGTTTTTAAATCTTTCCGTGGCTTTTTGTCGTTTTTATTTTTTATGGCTATTTTTGTTGGCGTGTGAATTTTTCAAGTGCATTCTTTTATAGGTTATTCTAATGTCAACGAATGAAATTGAGTTGTTATTCTTCATTTTTATGCAGCAACAACTAATTTGCACAGTCAGGGGAAGCTGGTACCTCTGCTGACTTCGGCTGGTACCACTGTTGCTTCTGCTTCTGGTTGACGAGCCCGGTTTCCTCTTATGTAGTTAATAGCTTAATAAAGAGTAAAGACGCTCGCTGTTTGGTCTTTTAGATGTAATTGAAGATGCATATCTTTCTACTTTTTATTTTCCTTCTCTTCAGTGTGGATTCTCTTTAAATTTGAAATACAACCGTTTGAAAAAGTTTACATGGGCTACATCTGCAACTTAAATTACAGCTCTTTTAATAAGCTGCATTATGCGATTTCAAAATGTTTTGAGATTGAGGTTCGAGGACCATAATAGTCTCTAGATTCCTTTTCGATGCTGACTTAACAAATACAGAGATGCTCTGACACTTTCTTGTCACGTGTCGAAAGGGGGTCTAAGAATGTAGAACCACGTTAAAAAAATAACAAATAGAAAGACGACATGGCCAAGCCCATAATCCTCTTACGCTTCTCTCAAACTCCAATAGCACAAGCACAAATCAGTGCAGCAAAACATATTCTTCTTCTTCATTCTTATCTCCCTTAACGCCTTACTCTCCTCTCCTCCCTCATGTCTCTTCTTCAACAATAATTTCATACACTTTTATTTTAATTATTTTCACTAATTTTCTTCTACTTTAACTATATTATGCCCTATCTTGGTTTTTATTTCAAAATTTCATTAAAGTAACCTAAATTTGAAAAAATAAAATTATTTTTAATTCAAGTGTTACTAATTATTAAGACATCAAAATGACTCTTTAGTTTGATAATTACCTATATTTTTAATTTGTCATGGTTATAGTTATGTGTATTAACAAATCCAAAAATTTAAGGTTAGAATAAGATAAAATTTAAGATTTTTAGGTATATAAGTTCTATTATATCGATTGATGTCAAGATTAACTTATTAGAGTTATTATTGTTATATTTGTGATATTAAATTCTCAAAGGAACTACTCTCCTTGCCAATTGAAATGTGTGGAGTAGAAATTCTTCTCTTAGATTTTAGTCTGTGAGTAAACTTTGTATCTATAGTCAATTTTAGTATTGTATTATTTTTATCATTATAAAAAATAATTTTAAAATTAATTATTTCGTTAGTTACTAACTTATTTATCAACATGATGTTTATGTTAAGTATTTTACAAAAAAAAATTCACTTGAGACATATTTTGTGTTAAAATTAATTAAGTTTGTCATATGAGAAATTAAATTACAATATAAATATTATTTTGAATATACAATTTGAATGTAAACTTAGTATTGAATTTGGATAAAATTATCATATGGATTATTATTGAATTGATGGTGCACTTATTGATTTGTTTAACAACTTCTAGCTTGATCATAGTTTGTATGTCAAAATATTTTGGAAAGTTTTATGACAAAAACTGCAGCTAGAGATAGTAAACGCTAGACTTGGTGTATCTTGTCCGTATATAATTGAATTTTCAGGTCCATATAAAATGAAAAATAGTACGTGTCTATTTTATGTCCACAAAATCAGTGGAACATATCTATTTCAGAATTCACACAAAGAAAAATAACTTAAATGTAATTTCTGTCTGTTATTTTGACTTTTTTGGATTAGATAACCTTCCACTTATATTTATATAAAATAAAAAAGTTTGAACGTTTGATGTTTATAATTAATTATCATTGTGTTTGCGTATATTTTTTTGTCACTATTATTAAAGTGAATTTATTTTAACTAAAAGTTATTATTTATACAATTATCTCTTGTGGGGCTATGAATGCTCTGTTTGTCACTAAGTTGTAAAACTACTTTGTTGTTATTTGTTTTTTTTTAGATATGAGTCTTGATCCTAATCTAACTTCATCAATTCCGTTCTAATTTTGTTTGTGTTGATGAGTCTTTTACTTTTTAAGAACTTGATATTTTGTGTAAATAACTTTAAAACTCTTTAACTTATTAAACTGCTCCAAGTGACAGACAAAATTCATTCTTAGTAACTTAAAAAGGTTGCTTTATAAATATTTTAGTAAATAGAATTAACAGAATATACTTTGCTATAAATATTAAAGTAGAATTTTCTATAAATATGTTGAGTATATATTAAATATAATGACTAAGCATAAGTTGTCTTCTAGTGTTATTGAGAATTCTATTTGTTTGTTTGCTATAAAATCCAATTCTTAGATTTGCTGAAAATTTTTTCTTAAATGCTAGTCATGACTAAATTAAATCATGACAAGGAATTACTATAATACTCAACTTAATTTTGAAGACTATTATAATGCAATTGAGATATAAAAGATCAAACTAGTGAAAGTGGTAATCTAAAAAACCATCGTACACTTGTGACACTTAATAACAGACAAAATCTTTTCATTTTTCTTAATAATACTCTTGTATAATATTCTTCGGAATATTTGTCCTCAGAATATATTTCTTAACTTTGAAAGAAACAGCCAAAGAATATATACAAAAAAATTTATAACATTGGTTTTTTTTCACAGATCTAATTCTAGATTGAATAATCATTAAATGCTTTTTTTTTTATTTCAATGTATATTTCTATGGTTGATATTTTCAGCATGATTGTTTAGAAAAATTGTTATAATGGTTGAGGTATGTGATCGATATAGACAACGTTATAGTATTATGGTAAAACAGGTCGAACTCGTCGGACCGATTCACTAAATTCACTAAAAAAAGACAGATCGAGCTAGAATTTGAAATCCGTCAAATAAAAAAATTTGTTAAATCTGCACCACTAAATTTACGGGTTTTGGCGGTCGGGCCCGCCAAGCTAAAAATTTTTATTTTATTTTATTTTTTTATTAAATAAAAGAATCATTATTACTATAAAATTAATAATTATATAATTTTTAAATATTTTTTATTTTTTATTTTTATTCTTCTTTTAGTTATTAATTTTATTTATTTAAGTTTATAATTTTATATATATATTTAAATTATGTGACTTATTTTTTAAAAATAATAATAGTTCTATTGACAAATATTATTTTAAATAATTTTATTAAAGTTAAAAATTAAAAAAAATATATTATAATTTAACTATTTTTATTTATATTTAATTTTTTAATTATTATTTTTTATTAATTTTAATAAATTTTATTAAAAAAAAAATCAAGCAAACTAACCCGCCAAAATACCAATATGCCATGAAACAGAACGAACTAATATTTTAAATCCATTTTAGTTTACAGAGCGGGCCGGTTCTCTCTCATTTGTGACGCGGACCTAAGCGAGACGCGCGAGTTGGGAAGAACCGGCCCACTTTGCCACCCATAGAACATTGTTAATCGTATGACATCCATATCTATAACAGAAATATCAAGATGGAAAACTAGAAAATTCGATATTCATTAAAACAAGGAGAAGCGAACGGGAATAGAATGAAAAGAGAATCATCACCAGCATTTGCAAATTCAGAATCAGCGTTCTATCGTTCTGGTTCCTCCTTGTCATCGTCATGGATGCATGGCCAACAAGTTTCTGCCATTAATAACAACAACAATCCTTACTATTCTTTCATCGCTATGTGGAATCCATTGCGAATATGATAGGTCCCTCAAGGGTGACATCATACATCGCTTATGCAGCTACACCAACATGACAGACCAATATTTATTTTTGAAATATCAAGAGAATTACTGGAATATGGTGAATGAGATGAAAAATGACATGGGTCGATCCAAGTTTTCGGTTAGGGAAGTTGGTGACCCACCATATCGCATATACGTGTTCTCACAATGTAGGTTTGATCTTTCTGCTTCTGAATGCGTGCACTGCTTCAAATCCCTTCAAAGCGTTTTTTCCAGTTGCATGCCTGCCAAGGGTGCCCGAACCTTTTCAAGTGATGGGTGTTTTATGCGCTATGATAATTATAGTTTTTTTCAAGAGAGCGTTACCCCTTATTATTTGAGGGTACTTTCTTCCTCTTTCTTTACTTGCTTATCCTTTTAATTAATTGTGTTTTCTTCTTGCTAATGATGATTATTTCCCTCGCAATATGAAGATTTAGAAATATAAATACTCGAGATTTTAAGGGAGTTGTGATTTGACATTAAATTCAGGCTTAATGATGGGTTTGTTTAAGTAACAATGCATGTGATGTTATAGTCAGGTTAGGTGTACACTAAAAATCATCTTACCGGTATAAACACATGTATTCATACATAAAAAATACTGTTTGTATATCAAAATTAGGCATCATATATTTGTGTATAAATATATGTGTAGTTTAACTTATTTATAATGTGTTTTGTATTTTAATGTGTATTTTATACTGATAGCTTATTTTGGTATAACATCTAGTATAATTAATTCATACACAAATACATAGTGAATGATTTGGTAGCTGATTTTTGATATACACATAGCATTATTTGTTAGCATTATTGTGATCCTAAGCTCATAAGAATTGCACCCAAAATGTTACTTGTGTTTATAAATTGTTTCGTGTGACAAATAATGTTTTGTTTTTCGACTTTTGTTCTTTCATTGGATCCATGATAAACCTATTTAATTGATATGGATATTAATGTAAACTTTTGTTATTTTAAGTTTTTAACAATTGCATGAAACAATTTGTAGATTTGGTCTCTGATCCCTTAACTGAACATTGTCATAACTAGGTGATTATATAAGTAAGGACTATTTGCAATGCTCAATTTCACCATAACATTGTCTAAATTTGTGATGAGTTCTGACTAGCTACTCTGATGTGCAATAACTTTTAGCTTGAAGTAATGTTCAAATGATTTTTCTTTCATTTAGAACACATTTAATTTGTCTTGGGGAATGAATGGAAACAGGGATGTAGTGATGCGAAAGCAAAAGATGAAAAAGGATTTGTTGGTTTGGCAGTAAATGTAATAAATAAAATGTCATTCGAGGCACCCAAAAAGGGAGGCTACACAGCTATAGAAGGACGACGTGATGGTTCTAATCTCGTCATCTATGGTGCGGCTACTTGTTGGAAAACATTGAGCCAGGATATGTGTTCTGCTTGCCTCTCAAATGCTGCTAGCACCGCCATATCATGTTTGCCATCAACGCAGGTCCATGCTATCAATACTGGATGCATTTTGCGTTATGCTGATTATGACTTCATTATTATTGATTTGAAAAACAAAGAAAGCGGTTAGTTAAAAATCTCTTTCAGTTGATGTTGTTCTCCTTATGATATGCATAATAATTTAGTTGCTTATTCACCTCCCTCCAGATATTTTGATGAAAAGCACAGCAATTATTCTTGCTGCAATTGCTGTTTGTTCAGTGCTTATTATAGTTGCACACTATGGGACTAAAAATGTTGACAAACTGTGGGGTATTCCAATTTTACGAACAGGTAATCCTCAATAGTAAGAATAATTTTCCTTCATTTACTGGGCAAATTACACCAATCACCTCCTTGGTAATTTAGTTGAAGATTATTAGTAATTTAGATGTATTTTCTTATAACAACGCCCCCTTAAGTAGGTTAGTAAAATCCGACTACTCCAACGCCCCCTTAATAAGTTGTTTTTTCTTTCTAACAGATAATAATATGCTTCTAATACAGCTTTTCCTGTGATTTCAATGTCACTTTAAGGACTAGAGATGACCCCAGGTAGAGTAAAATTAAGCTCATGGTTCATGCAGTTCGAGTACTCGACGTTAGAGAGAGCAACCAATGTTTTCAATGAATTCCATAAACTTGGTGAAGGGGGATATGGTGAAGTTTACAAGGTGTGTATGTGTATATATATTCCTCTACTTTTTCTACATGATGATTTGCGATGCGTTTTGATAGGGAACCTTACAAGATGGAAGAGAAATAGCGATAAAGCGTTTCTTTTTGAGTGGAAAGCAGGGAAAACAAGAAGTTTACAATGAAATTGATGTATATGGCAAAGCTCAACACAAGAATCTAGTTCGTTTCCTTGGCTGCTGCTTCACCTCCACAGAAAGCTATCTGGTTTTTGAATTCCTTGCAAACAAAAGCCTTAACTGCATCTTGTTTGGTAAGTTAGCTATATATAGATTCCAAATATTGTAAGGTCAATTTGACCATGAAATGGATTTATTTTCTTTTGGTGGTATACCTATATTCAATTTTGTCTTTTCTAAAGTTCTCCTCTTTACAAGTTTAATTGTTCACAATTATAACAAATTGTGTCTTCAATATAACAATCATACTTATAGAAAATGTCATCCTTTATTGTGTGACTGTTAACTAACTTTTTATTTTGTGTTCTATATGGTTATTAATTTCTTTATTACTCGTGGAAGGAAGACCCGGAGAAGAAGAAACAGTTGGATTGGCCAAAGAGGCATGGTATAATCCTTGGGGTAGCTGATGGATTGGAACATCTGCATAACAATTCTGAAGGGCCAATAATTCACAGAGACATCAAAGCCGGAAACATTTTATTAGACTTGAAATATAGACCAAAGATCTCTGATTTTGGCTTAGCAAAGTTGAAGTCCTATGACTGTACATCTATTGTAGGCACATTGTGAGTACATCATGTCTTGCTACCTTTTCTTTTTTGGTTGCCCGTCCGGTATCCAGAGCTTTGTCCCGACTAATCCGGACCCGACTCGAGCCACACACTTGGCTGTGGTAGGTGAGTCTCCCAGCAGGTATAGCTGCATACACTAGGCCTCGAACTCGAGACCTGCTTAAGCGAATCCAAGCCATTTTCTACCTTTATTTTCTATTTTGAAGAATCGTTTCTTTTTTTTTTCTTGATTGATCCCTTTTAAAAGGTATATATGATATAATTTTTATGTTTTAACTATATCTTTCGCATGTCATAATAGGGGGTATATGGCACCAGAATACCTTGCTGGTTGTTCCATAACAGAAAAAGTAGACGTTTACAGCTTTGGAATATTAGTGCTTGAAATTATCAGTGGAGTGGAAAATGCAAAATTTGAGTCTACTGAAGAAACATTTGAGACTCTTGTTTCCCATGTAAATATTCTTACCAATATCAGAAATCATGGTGGTGCTTAGATGACAGGAAAATTTGGTCTCATTCTAACAAAACTTCTGACTACCTTATACTTAAGTTCCATTTCTTTTGTTTTTCCCCTAATATTTGTAGGCATGGAAGCATTTCAAATCAAACACCACGTCAAAAATTATTGATGAAAGCATGGAAAATCAAGATCTTGAAGAAATTACAAGAGTTATACATGTGGGACTTTTGTGCACACAAGAGTTGCCGTACCTGCGTCCCAGCATGACAGAGGTGGTAGCAATGCTTAGACAGAAGGATGTTGTAATGCCATTACCTTCCAAACCTCCATTCACTGTTGATTCTTTCGAATTTCCACAAGAAATAGAATCTAGTTGGGAATCGAAAGGTTTAGATAATTCAGAATTGACAGTGCCTTTAAATTTTGGAGAAAGAAGTGTGTAATAATTCTCATTTTTTAATTATCTTAGGCTTTTTCTATTTTGTTTGATTATTCTATCTCTAATACATATATAGTTGGACAGGAAGCTTTTATTTATTATTTTTCTTTTCTTTATAAGTTGAGGTTAAAGAATTGAACGACCACATGGCCAAATGACATTGAGGAAACATATAAGTGATACTGCTTAAAAATGCCAACTAAAATATGAATTGATTCGTAAAGTTTCAAATTCTTCTATATATGTTGTGTCGATATACATTTTTGTATCCTTGAATAATTTTAGTGTAGTCTTAACTCTATTACTCAAATCCTTATAACTTCGTATTTAGATTGGATTGGATTAATAGCTGCTACTATTTTGGTGTATAAATATCTTAGCTCCATCTAAATCTCAGGTTGATGAACTTCAGAAGAGCTTCACACCTCATAAGTCTTCACCTCAAATACCTGCAAAGAGAATCACTTCAAGAAAGTTGTCTCTATACAAAGTTGATAGTAAAATATCGTTAAATAATTTGATAAATTTAATTAAATTATTATTTTACAATTTTCAATTATGTAAAGACAACTCTACCTGAACTTTCACCCAAAAAATAATGAAAATTATAGTTGTCAATGAATGAAGAAATTGAAACAATTCAACTGTCCAAGTGGGAAATGGCTACGTCCCGGTTGTCAATGACTGCGGTGCACACATGACACATGGTTGGTTGTTTATCTAACTATCTTTTAAGGTCCCATCCAAAGTCCAGCCAGTCGTACACGCGGAGTAAGCTTGGATATATATCATTGTCAACTTTGTCAAATTCAATTTGGTCCCACTTAGTTACATGGCGTGTTTCTCAAAACTTCTACCGGAACTACCAACAACTACCAAGTTTGTATTTAGTTTAATTGAGAAGTGGTATTCGTTCAAGCAAATAATGATTTGTTCGGGGTTTGTTTGGGTAGAAAATGGAAACAATAATAAATTAATAATTATAATCATTGTTCAATAATGTGGATTGTTTTATTAAATTAAATAAATATAGAAATTACGAGAATACATCAAATAAGCATATCTCAAGTAATACTCAGACTTCATTCTGTGGCGCAACGACAGCTAACATATTTTAGGTATACTCAGAATATGTGTTACGAGAAAAAAAATGGATAATGAACACCTAAAATGCGTTTAAACGCTGATTAAGGTCTCAGTATCTGAGGTACACTCAAAAATATAAAATAGCTCACAGTATTCGAGATATGGTTAGAGATATATATGAGACAAAATAGCTGAAATATGTATATTATGGTGTAGGTATTTCTGTACCTTAGATATTTTAAAAAAAAATTCTATATATATTCTCTCATTTTCAACCGTACCCTCACAATTCACAATTTATTCTTTTCTCTCTTTTCTTTTTATTTATCCTTCAGCTTTGTTCTCATGAAGAATAATCAATTTTTATATTGTAATTTATCTTAATGAGATAGTAAAAAACTGTGATGAAAGAGTGATTTTTGAATATAATTCAATTGTGATATTGCACATTAACTGTGTTGATACCCTACATGCACTAAAGACGGTCATACTGAGCAACATAGAAAAATAGGTAGCAAGTAAGTTGGGCGAGTTTCACATAGATTTCTGTACGCACTTTCAAGCGGTAGATTTACCAATAGGTTATTCTGCATTGAAAGGGATCAACATGTGAGAGTAATGTTCGACGTACATGCAAAGCTAATGCCACAACTTGTGATGGAGTGGTATGATGTGGTTCGTAACAGTTGTTGGTGGTGGGCCGTTTTCTTCGAGTCCTCAAGTAGTCTTGTTAGATATAAGACCGATCCACTTCGCCCAGTCTCATGATAGTATCGAAAAAGACGACAGCGAGGACGATTCAAATTATGTTACCGAATCCAGGTCGTCGAACGAGACTTCTTTCTGTGATAAGTATGTGCTGGAGATTCTCACTGGCGACGGTGTTCTATTTCTCCTGCTTCTCCCTTTGCACATTTCTCAATTGTCAGAAGTTTCAAGTTATTATCACACTTTGAAAATAAAATATTATATTCTATACAACATTAATATTCATTGCTAATATCCACAAGGAAAAGTCTAGGGGTCAGCAATTTTTGTGTTTTGTAGCCAGCACTTAACCATCAAAAGAAAAGTGAGTGATCTCTCACCATTGAATGTAATCTCCCACCATTAAAAATACTATTGATGGCCAATTGATGGTTACAAAACATAAAAGTTGCTGGCCCCTAGCACTCCTCTATTCACAATATTAAATAAAAAAAAATATGAAATATGATTTAAAAAATAAATCATTCATGTTGCACTATTCTAATCTAACTAATAATATTTTAGATGACTTCAATCCGACGATAAATTTTAACAAAAAAATATAATCTAACAAATATTTTATTTAAATAATATATTGATGAGTATTTTGGTGGAAAAATAAATTTCTCCCAAAACACACAAATCTAACCGGCAAGTGTACCGGGTCGCATCAAGTAATAAAAACTCACGGGAGTGAGGTCGATCCCACAGGGATTGAAGGATTGAGCAATTTTAGTTTAGTGGTTGATTTAGTCAAGTGAATCAAGATTTGGTTGAGTGTTTTATGATTTGCAGAAATTAAATTGCATGGAATTAAAGAGAGCAGGAAATTAAATTGCTGAATCTTAAAGAACAAGAAATTAAATAGCAGAAACTTAGAATGCAAGAAATGTAAATTACGGAATCTTAAAGTGCAAGAAATGTAAATGACTTGAATTGTAAAGGGGATTGGGACTTGGATTTGCAGAAATTAAACAAGGAAAAGTAAATTTGCATCAAACAAAAGAGTGAAAGAAGGTTTGGGTTGAATCGGATCTTGAAGCAGAAAAGTAAATGAACATTAAAAGCAAGAAACAAAATGTAAATTAGGAATTCAGATCTCAGGGCCCAGAGACTAGAAAACCAAGTCTAGATCTCAATGCCTTCCTAGATCCAACAAGAACAATTGCAAGGGAATTGTAAATTGCAAAGAAAGTGGATGAAGAGCAATTAACTGAAACTGAATTTCAATTAAGCAGTAAATAAACAGAAAGATCTAAGGATGAGATTGAAATAGAATTCCTTCAATTCTCCAACCCAAGATCCAAGACAATTGCAATTGAAATTGAAAGCAATAAAATGAAGAGGAAGAGAGTGGAATTCTCCTTCCTCCAAACTAAGAAATTAAAGATCACTCAATATCCAAAACTCTCCGAAAACTATTATGAAAATTCCAAGGGAAAGCTCTCTCGAAGAACTTGAATTCTATCCTATTTATACACTTTCTTCCAATGATCTTCAAGCCTTGAGTTGGGCCTTTGCTCTTGGTGGAATTGGGTTAAAAGAGGCCTTGGTTGATTGCTCATGGAGTTTGAAGAGGAACCAAAACGAACCAATTGAACCGGGTTTGAGTTTTGCAAAAGTTGGACCAAAAGTTTGAGCAAAAGTTAGGGGGCTAACTTTTGCCCAAACTTTTCATATCAGCAGCTATATCCATCTGATACCAACGTTGGTGCCAAAGTTAGGGGTCTAACTTTGGCACTAACGTTGGCCTTACCTTGTGCACTTGTGGCGCCAACGTTAGCCACCAAGTTAGGGGCTAACGTTGGCGCAAACTTTTGCTCCTCCCCTTATAGTTTTCATGTGCCAACGTTAGCCTCCAAGTTAGGGGCTAACGTTGGCGCAAACTTTTGGTGCCCAGGGGTGATTTTCATCATGCCAACGTTAGCCTCCAAGTTAGGGGCTAACGTTGGCGCAAACTTTTGGTACCCAGGGAGTGATTTTCAAGTTCCAACGTTAGCCCAAAAGTTAGGGGCTAACGTTGGGGCTAACTTTTCACCCAAAAGTTTGTGCAAAAGTTTGAGGCTAACTTTAGGTCCAGCTTTTTGCTTCCTGGTTCAATTTCACTTATTCCATTGTCTTCTCTTTACTCCTAGCCATTCCTTCTTGCTTCAACCTTTCTCCAAGCTTTCTTCACCTATCATTAATCAACCAAACACATCAAAGCTATGCTTAAAATCATGAGATATTCATTCTTTCATAATATGTGACAATTATAGTATAAAACCTCATGAAATAGCATGAATTCATACATGGTTGATTCAATCAAAGGAAACATGAAAATCTACCTAATTGGCTTGCTTGTAGCTCAAGAAAGTGCATAATTCTAATGAAAACAAAAGAAAAAGACTAGTTAAAATAGGCTAAGATGACTTGTCATCACAACACCAAACTTAAAGCTTGCTTGTCCTCAAGCAAGAAATAAATTTATGCTCCAAGGTTCTTTCAATTAAGATGGATTGAAGAATAACTTGTAAAGTCCAGTGAGTGAAGTGATCAGGTACAGTGGGGTGAACTCTAAATCATGTGCTCTTGCAAGGGCTTCAGTGCTTACTAGTCCTCACATATTGGGAGTCTTAGGTCTTAGGATTTTCATCCAAATGGTGTCATGGAGATCTCTATATATGTAATCACCTTGAAGCAGCTTATAGTTTCTGTGCTTTGGCCTCGACTCTAAGTATCATGTCTCAAAGCGGCTCTTTAGATAAACTTTCAATCAATACTCCTAAACCAGTTGGTTTTAAGGTATTAGGTGTTAAAGCACCCCTAAGGATTTACTTACTCAAGCCTCTTTCTTTGACACAACTCAACCACAAGCATTTACTAGGCTAACAACTCTTTGAGTTTTGTTTCTTTTTTTCTTTTTTTGCCTAGTAATTGATGCTCAGAGCCTTGGGCCATAATCTTTTTGTTTTTGTATTTTCTTTTCTTTCTTTTGTTTTGTTTGCTGCTTCTTGGATCAATAGATTTTTGAGAATCTCCACAATACTTCTTTGGACTTCATGTCCTGCCTATGAGCTCCCATGCAAGTTTTCACAAGCATGCAACCTCAATACATAATCATACAACTAGAACCGCCACTTCTCCTAATCTTTTGCTTGCCTCAAATTTGATTTATTCCTCAATCCTTCTTCTCAAAGAACTTTCATGTGATGCATTTCTTGAAAATTGAGTGCAAACAAGTTTTGAAGATAAGAATGTTGTGATTGATCAGACATCTTGCTTATTGAATTATAAGAAAAAAACTATGCTATGCAGGCATGCAGGGGTATATAGAAGGAAAACTATACTATGCGGACAGGCAGGGCAATTAAGGATACAATCCAACTTTCAATCACAGCAATATTTGATGTAGAATAATCACTTAACAATACAACCTGTTGGAGTTCAATTGCTTTCCTTTTTCTCATCATCATTGTTGCTGACCTTCATGTTCATCTTTCTCCTTTTTGATGATGTTCAAACCTCCAAAAGCTTGTATGACATTCTGCAATGATATTGAAAGTTGCTTGTTCCCCAAGCACTTGGAAACAATGGTTAATTTTCATGATTTATTTGCGGGCTTTTTGAACTTACTTTGGTGTGGGAACACCAAACTTAGTACCTTGCCAATGGTTAACCATGTGTGATAATTTCTTTTTCTTTTTCTTCTTCTTTTTCAAAAGCAATAAAACTGAAAACTAGGAAACAGCAGAATAGTTAACTAGTTCATCTAACATGCTTGAAGCCATCATTATGCAGAGAGTGAGAATGTGTTTTATAATGGGATTTTGGTGAAACACCAAACTTAGAATCCTGCATTCTCCTTTAGATTGTTTTGGTGTTCAACACCAAACTTAGCTTCTTGCATTATAGATAAAACTACTTAACCTTTTTATTGAAATAGATATGAAAAGATAGTTACTTCCGGTTGGGTTGCCTCCCAACAAGCGCTCTTTTATTGTCACTAGCTTGACATCCTTCACTCTGTGCTCATGGAAGTTGAGGCTTCTGTTGCCTGAGGTTTCCTCCTCTTGCTATGGGCTTCCTTCCCTCTGTTTCTCTTTCCATAGCCCTCTTACTTTCCTCCATGACTCCCTTCTCTTTCAACACAGCACCCTTTTCATGGCTCTTTGGGTTCAGAGTCCCCTCCTTCTCACTCAATTCAGCAAGGTTTTGAACCAGTTGTTCCATCTGCCTTTCAAGTCTTCTGAGTGAAGCCTCCTGGTTCTTGCTTATCATCTCTTGATGTTTCTTTATTTCTTCCCGCTCTATTACCATCATTTCTTGAATTTTTATGGACCTCTCCATCAGCATTTCTAGAATATAGATTCTTTGAAAGGTTGGAAGTGGTTGTGGCTGTGTCAATTGTGGTGGTTGATGAAGGTCATTTTGAGTGAATGGTGAGGTAGGACGGGGTTGGAAGTGTGTGTGATTGTTGTTGTGGGGGTGTGTTTTAAGTTGGTTTTTGAAGCTGGGGTTGTTGCAGTTGAAGTCCCTTGGTTTTTGGTTTTGGTTCTCAACCCCCCTCCCATTAGAATGAGTCCTCCAAGGTGGATTGTACACATCATTCTGAGGCCTGTGTTGGATCATGCTAGAGTGATTGCTTGGAGATTGTAGTTGCTCATAATTCTGTTGCTCATGTTTAATGACCCCAAAACTGTGTTCAGCTTGATTACTCCCATATGAGCTTTGAGTCAGGTTGTATGTATGTATTACAGCATGTCTCAACTCAGTGATTTTCCTAGCCATCATGTCCAGTTGTTGTAGAGTCTGCTGATGTATCTGCTTGTTTTGGCTTATTACTTCACGAGCACCTTCAATTTCTTTCTCTTGTGTGAATGGATGCACTTCTGCCTCTGGCTTAACAATTCTTTGTGATGGGTTCAATTTGACTAGGAGCCCATTCATCAGTTCTTCCCATCCGATAATGCTTCCTTGTGGAAAAACTTCAAACCATTGGGCAACATCATTCATGGCTATGGATAGTTGCTTCGAACTATGGGTTGCATTATCATCCAAGGTGGGGATATTACTCTCATGATTGCTAGAATTTGTTGAGTTCCCCTCCATGATCTGCACAGTCACAAAAATTCAAGTGATGATTGAATATTTTCAAGCTCAGAATGTGATTTAGAAGGTTAGCTGGCACAAAGTATCAAACAGTTGATGGACTTGGGAGATTAGTGGCAGAAATTGCTTCTCTTGTGTAAGCAAGAGCATTGCATAGAGCCAGAAATTTCCCGGAAAACTTCACTTTGTTGCTAAAGCGAAGTTTCAGTCATCTCAGGCAAAAATTCAAACAGTTAGTGGGTTAGTCGAAATTAGAGAAAAATAAAGAGAAAATGCTTGATCTAGATCACCACCTCACTTAATCATTGTCAATCTAATCAATCCCCGGCAACGGCGCCAAAAACTTGATGAGTATTTTGGTGGAAAAATAAATTTCTCCTAAAACACACAAATCTAACCGGCAAGTGTACCGGGTCGCATCAAGTAATAAAAACTCACGGGAGTGAGGTCGATCCCACAGGGATTGAAGGATTGAGCAATTTTAGTTTAGTGGTTGATTTAGTCAAGCGAATCAAGATTTGGTTGAGTGTTTTGTGATTTGCAGAAATTAAATTGCATGGAATTAAAGAGAGCAGGAAATTAAATTGCTGAATCTTAAAGAACAAGAAATTAAATGGCAGAAACTTAGAATGCAAAAAATGTAAATTGCGGAATCTTAAAGTGCAAGAAATGTAAATGACTTGAATTGTAAAGGGGATTGGGACTTGGATTTGCAGAAATTAAACAAGGAAAAGTAAATTTGCATCAAACAAAAGAGTGAAAGAAGGTTTGGGTTGAATCGGATCTTGAAGCAGAAAAGTAAATGAACATTAAAAGCAAGAAACAAAATGTAAATTAGGAATTCAGATCTCAGGGCCCAGAGACTAGAAAACCAAGTCTAGATCTCAATGCCTTCCTAGATCCAACAAGAACAATTGCAAGGGAATTGTAAATTGCAAAGAAAGTGGATGAAGAGCAATTAACTGAAACTGAATTTCAATTAAGCAGTAAATAAACAGAAAGATCCAAGGATGAGATTGAAATAGAATTCCTTCAATTCTCCAACCCAAGATCCAAGACAATTGCAATTGAAATTGAAAGCAATAAAATGAAGAGGAAGAGAGTGGAATTCTCCTTCCTCCAAACTAAGAAATTAAAGATCACTCAATATCCAAAGCTCTCCGAAAACTATTATGAAAATTCCAAGGGAAAGCTCTCTCGAAGAACTTGAATTCTATCCTATTTATACACTTTCTTCCAATGATCTTCAAGCCTTGAGTTGGGCCTTTGCTCTTGGTGGAATTGGGTTGAAAGAGGCCTTGGTTGATTGCTCATGGAGTTTGAAGAGGAACCAAAACGAACCAATTGAACCGGGCTTGAGTTTTGCAAAAGTTGGACCAAAAGTTTGAGCAAAAGTTAGGGGGCTAACTTTTGCCCAAACTTTTCATATCAGCAGCTATATCCATCTAATACCAACGTTGGTGCCAAAGTTAGGGGTCTAACTTTGGCCCTAACGTTGGCCTTACCTTGTGCACTTGTGGCGCCAACGTTAGCCACCAAGTTAGGGGCTAACGTTGGCGCAAACTTTTGCTCCTCCCCTTATAGTTTTCATGTGCCAACGTTAGCCTCCAAGTTAGGGGCTAACGTTGGCGCAAACTTTTGGTGCCCAGGGGTGATTTTCATCATGCCAACGTTAGCCTCCAAGTTAGGGGCTAACGTTGGCGCAAACTTTTGGTACCCAGGGAGTGATTTTCAAGTTCCAACGTTAGCCCAAAAGTTAGGGGCTAACGTTGGGGCTAACTTTTCACCCAAAAGTTTGTGCAAAAGTTTGAGACTAACTTTAGGTCCAGCTTTTTGCTTCCTGGTTCAATTTCACTTATTCCATTGTCTTCTCTTTACTCCTAGCCATTCCTTCTTGCTTCAACCTTTCTCCAAGCTTTCTTCACCTATCATTAATCAACCAAACACATCAAAGCTATGCTTAAAATCATGAGATATTCATTCTTTCATAATATGTGACAATTATAGTATAAAACCTCATGAAATAGCATGAATTCATACATGGTTGATTCAATCAAAGGAAACATGAAAATCTACCTAATTGGCTTGCTTGTAGCTCAAGAAAGTGCATAATTCTAATGAAAACAAAAGAAAAAGACTAGTTAAAATAGGCTAAGATGACTTGTCATCATATATCTATTTAATTTAACTAATATATTAATTTACGTTTAACTATTATATTTATTTAACTCAAGTTAAAACTTATTATAAAAATATTAGAACATATCATACCTACCTACATTAATAGAACTTTTAATTAACAAAATCAAAATATCTAACACATTAACTAAATTAATAAAACCTAAACACCTAAGCAAATTTTTTACTGAAAATAAAAGAGGGAAAAAAAAAACTAACCTCAAAATCCAAAACTCCAGCTATGTGCTAAGTTGCATTCAATTGGTTGAGTCTCCGTCGCGAACATATTATTGGGAGGCCATATGTACTTTAGGAACTCGAACTTAAAGTGTTATAAAATTACAAAATTTTTAAAAGCTATTCAAATGAACGAGAATCTAGCTGTTGTGGCCTTATATATGCTTTTGATGACCATGTCTCGGGTGTTGTGACCAGTTTTATGCTTTTGAGCGTATCTCGGGCATAATTGTTAGAACCGAATCAGTAATCGAATCGATCAGATTATTGGATTACTGGATTATTGGTTCAACCGATGGGTCACGGGTTGAACCGGTTGACTCGGTAATATGTAAATAAAAAATAAAAATAGTAAAAAATTTAAAATACATATTTTTATTAATATTTTAAGAATATCAAGCTATTTTAAAATAATATAGACCAGAAACAATAAGTATTTTGTTATTTTTAATCTATTATAAATATTTTTATTTTGTTTTTATATTAAAATAATTATTATTTTTAAATTTTAATAATTTATTAATTAGTTTATATCTATTATACTATTATATACTACAAGTATTTATTGAAAAATAATACTAATAGATATTATATAATTATGAAAAAAAATAAGTGAGTTTATAATTATTGTTAGATAAAGATATAATTAACTTAAGAATAAGAAAATTTATAACTAAATTTAAAATAAATTAGATAAAAGTAAATTATTTGATAAAACTTTTTTATATATATTATAATATGCATACACCTTAATAAAAATCATTTGGCTATATCACAGCCTGGTGGCTATGGATGGCTTTACTTTTCTAAAGGGGAGGAGTTTAAATCCCATCTTAACATTTTGAAAAAATTTAAATCCTAACCGATCGGTCAAGCTGGTATTTACCGAATTTGATCAGTTTTTCACTTCATGCGGTCTAAACATCGAACTGGACCGGTTTTAATAACACTGATATCGGGTAGATATGCTTATTTTTTAATTCTCTCCTATTCAAGATGTGGTACATTGTATATTTAGATAATTACTCTATATTTTATGTATTTTCATAATTTTTATATTTATTTAATTTAAATAAAAAATCTTTAATAATATCAGAAATTAATTTAAGAATGAAAAAAATGGTGTTATTCAATAATATTATATTATGATGTGTTATGTAGAAATGTGAATCTGCAAATAAATAAACCTGCAAAATGCAATCTGTGTTTGACTGTGAGAGAAAAAAATTGCAAAATGTAACCTACACTTGGCATGTTTTTTTTAAAAAAAGGAAAAAAAAAGAAAAAAAAACCAACGGTAAAACGTAAGCTGCATTTGGCATGTGGGTGGTTGCATGGTCGAAACATAGCCCATTTGATCAGGAAAAAGTAAGTTGCAACCATAGTAGCTAGAATCTCGATTTAACTCTTAAAATCTTTCGATATTACGATTTTAAATGAGTTTATCGATTTTACAAAATTTGTACTAAGTCTGACGATTTTACGATTTAAATCTTATTAAGATTTTACGTTTTACGTTTTTGATTTACTTTTCCAATTTTACGTAAAATCTCGATTTTCTCTACCTTGGTTGCAACCTTTTGACAGTTGCGAAAAATAAGATGTAACCTGGGTTTTGCAAGTGCACCATTCTATAAGTAAATATATGTACGACACGTGTTCTTAGGTCGAATCCTTTTCTCTTTGACTTGACCTTTATATTATGTCGAAGTTGTGTTTTGAAGTTAAACAAAAGAGAGAGTGAAACTTGGTGAGTGAGAAGTTGAAGAATTATGTTTATCAACTTTAATTACATTCAGTATTTTTTTTTAATTTAGTTAAAATGATTCGTAATGTTACATTAATTGCAGAGCATATTATTAAATATCTAGATAATTTTAAATATGTAAGTTTTTTAATTTTTTAATTTTTTATTAGTATATTAAATTATTTTTTATTAATGTTATTATTACTGTTATTAATTATAATTATTGTTATTGTTATTGTTATTACTGTGTTATTATTACTGTTATTATTATTATATTATTATTATTGTTATTATTATTATTAAAAAAAGTATAAGTAAACAATGAAAATACTAAACAATGTGAACAATAGATATATAGATGTTCATTTTACTAGGTGTACAGATAGTTATTTTAATATTAAAATTTAGATGATTAATTTAAAGGTGTAGTAGGTTTTTATTTGATTGGTAGTTGTTCATGTTGTTTAAGATGATCATTGTTTACTTAGCACTCCCCTTATTATTAGTTATTTATTATTATTATTATTATTATTATTATTATTATTATTATTATTATTATTATTATTATTATTATTACTGGTATTAGTATTATTATTATTATTATTATTATTATTATTATTAATTATTATTATTACTACAATTAATATCGCTGTTAATATTAGTAGTACTAATAACTATTATTATTATTATTATTATTATTATTATTATTATTATTATTATTAATTCTATTGTATTGTTACTGTTAATATTAGTAGTAGTAATATTATTCTGAGTATGATTATTATTATAATTATTATTAACAATGTGTATGTAGCGCTGTGTATTATTATTATTATTATTATTATTATTATTATTATTATTATTATTATTATTAAAGTGTTATTAATTTTGTTTCTGCATGCTATCAAAAATTTATTATCTAAAAAATTTGATCCACCAAAAAATTATAATGATATACTCTAACATCAACTGAATTTCATCACGTTTTGCGAATAGGTAAATTGAAGGGATACTCTGCACTGTTGAGTGCTTTGGTGCAGCAATAGAAGCCTAAAATGTATCATTAGAAGAAAATTTTAGATTAGACAAAATCATTGTAGGCGGTTGACCAAAACACAATACCATAACTGGAGGGACAAAAATAGATAAAAATTAACATACAAATAAAAGTGCCCATGCTTAAATTCATAAAAAAGTTAACATGCATAAATACGTAAAAAAAATTAACATGAATAAGTACGGATAAAAGTTACATCAAAGGATGAAAAATAAACTAGCTATCCTAAACTCTATTGGACTCTAGCAGAGTTTAGACTTGCACACTGAAGAAATCGACTACGGCTATATCCCTCTCGTCCACATAGAGTACACTGCTGAGGAGCGCGCATATCCCACGAATTTATCTCATTCAAATAGCGAGTTGACTTCGGTCGTCCTTTAGTTGCGCGCCTTAATGTCCAATTAGTGATCACTTTCGCTCACTCGTATCTAGGCCACGTAGATGGGTCACCCATCGGTACAAACTCGTCTCTATAGAGTTTGCAAATTTCAGACATCTTATACACGTCATGTACATATACTTGCCAATCAAGATGCTGGTTGGCGCAACATGCAAGAACGTGGCAACATAGAAGTCGCTCGACTTGGAAATGACCACAAATGCAATATCGTTGCGCAAGATTAACAGTGTATATAGAATCGTCTTGCATTTCACGAATCTCAAACATCTCATTGCGCCTGTCAAACAGGTTAACATATGTTTCCTGCACGTCGAAAACTTTCTTCAACTCGTTGAATGGCAAAATTAGAATACGTGAATCAGTTGCATATGTGCTCATGAGCCTCAACACTCTTTCGAGTAAACAATTTGTTTAGCCAATAGAAAGTAGATCTGACGATGGCAGTTACAAGAAGGTTGAACGTACCCTTAAGGACAAAATTTATGTACTCAACCAAATTTGTTGTCATCTGACCCCAACGATGACCCTCGTCAAATGCCAACGCCCATTTCTCAACACCGATCTCATCGCACCATCAAGTATATGTCTTATCCCGCTCTTTAAGCCTTTGGTAGTTTTTGTTCTACTCCTACTTCGTCCGAGAATAGCCTATAAAACAAACCATGTTATCATAAACAGACACCACAAATCACTCAGAATAGAACCATAATAGCAAATTTAAATACCTATGTTAACTATAAGTTTATGCAAGTATGAAGCCTTGAACTTTCTTAAAAAGTTGGATCTAATGTACCTGATGCAGAACATGTGCCATGCTCTTGGCAGTGCCCATGTTCACCGTATGCAATAAACTCTAGCAGAGCTTTCTCAAACCTCACCTTACCTGTAAGTGATATTGTTGTTGGAAGCACTTCTTCTCCAAGTGCAGCCACTCCCATTGTATTTAATGTGTTTAGATTTTAATATATTTGGTGTTTAACATGTTTGAATTATTTCTATTAATTTTAGAAGTTTATTGTACTTGAAAATTTTTAAGATAAAAATTTTGTTTTTTTTTTTATGAATTTTTGTTTCATCGGGTACCTAATTATCCGAACCAAACCAAACCAACCCGTTTTTAATCGGTTTGGTTTGGTTTAGATACATACATAAAAAAAATGTAAATTCAAACCAAACCGAACAAATTATAATTCAATTGGTTCGATTCTAATTTCACTCTAAACCCAAACCAATCCGACCCGTGCTCACCCCTATTGAAAAGGAGAAGCTGTGAAGGTGGGAGAAGGGATTTGAGAAAACATAGTTTTAACTTTTAACAAAAACATTATTATCAGTACAATAATTCCATTAAGTGTTAGTTAGGGATTCGACAGTGAGATAATATTGATGTAATTTTAAACATTTTGGGGGCAAAATAAGACGATTAAAATGTTAAAAACTATAATATGATTCATCTCTAACGTTGGAGACCAAGACAGTACTTTACCTTTTATATAATCAAAATGATAATAAAAAAAAATTTATAGTTAGTTATAGGGATAAGTACGATTTTGGTCCCTCACGTTGAGGGTCAGAATCGAAATCGTCCCTCGTGTATATTTTGATTTAAAATCATCCTTAACGTATTTTTTTGTATTAAAATCGTCCTTTTAAATTTTTTTGGACAAAAATACCCTTACCACTATCAACATAATTACTTCATTCACCACCACCACCACCAACTGCCACTCCACCACCATTATCAACATCATCATCACCATCATCATCATCATCAACACCCATTGCCACTCCACCACCACCAACGCCGCCGCCGCCCCCTCCCCTTCCCCCCAACCCGCGTCCCCACCCGTCCCCTCCCCCTCCCCGTATCCCCCCTTCCCCCCACCCCCCATCCGTCCCCTCTACCTCCACCTCCACATAGAGAAGTAGAAACATAATAAACAAAAGAGAAAAAAATTGAGACCTGGGAAGCAGAAAATTGGAGCAGGGAAGGAGAAGGAAAACACAGCACCAAAACAGCACAATGAACAAAAGTGATGGATTCAGGCAGTATTCTATTTGTTGAATTCAACAACCAATTACAAGTAAGCAATAAGAATTCAAACAATTACACCCAACTGAATCCAACAATGAAGGTCACATTGAAACAAGAACTCAGCAGCAATAACAACTTAAATTCATACATTGAGCAAAAATCATCCCTGCACAAGCAACCATTAACAATATTTAACAGCTGGTTCACTCCAAACCGCCATGAACAAAAGCACAGCAGCAAGAGACAGGGGTGCAGCAGAATCAGACAAGCCAATTTAGCACTGGACAAATCAATGAAACAGCAACATTTTCAAACAGCAGCATTAATCAAAACAAAAAACCTAAATCTACTATCCAGCTCAGATTTTCTAATCACCTGGGAAGCAGAAAATTGGAGCAGTGAAGGAAAAGGAAACGTGGTGGTGAGGAACGGGCGGAGCAACTCAGCTAGCCTGGTGGTGGCGTTGGCGACGTGGCAACGGTCAGGACGCAGTGAAATGGAAACAGGGGTTTTGCCCTGTTCTAACCTTCGAAGACAATGGGAGGAGCGATGGAGCAAGGGGAAGGGGAAAGGGCTTCGCACGAAGGGGAGGGGCCTGAACGCCGCGGCGGTGCTGGGTTGGGTCGCCATGGCTCGTCGATGGTGGAGGCTACGGGTCAGTGGTTCGGCCATGGGGAGGTTGGTTTGCGATGGTGGTTCGACGCTGAAAGGAGACGCGAGGGGGTGAAGAGGGTAGAGGGTCGCGGAGGTGGTTGGCTGGGTTAGGGTTCGGACAGGGGGTGGTGACGGGTTGGGACGCCGGTAAGGGCGCAGTGGCGAAGGTTGGGTGGCAACGCCGTCACTGAGAGGTGCGGCGGCTGTTCGGTGGCAGAGGAGAGGAGAGTGGGGCAAGGGGACAAAGAAGAGATAAGAGAAGAGG
The DNA here is from genome assembly GCF_059453495.1 of Arachis ipaensis. Classification (NCBI taxonomy): domain Eukaryota; kingdom Viridiplantae; phylum Streptophyta; class Magnoliopsida; order Fabales; family Fabaceae; genus Arachis; species Arachis ipaensis. The sequence goes on along the minus strand of NC_142441.1, from coordinate 138,576,630 downwards.
AAGAAGAAAGGGGAGAGGGGGAGCGGTGGCTCGCTAAGGATTAGAGGTAGTTTAGGAATAAAATTAAAAATTTTATTAAAAAGGACGATTTTAATACAAAAAAATACGTTAAGGATGATTTTAAATCAAAATATACACTAGGGACGATTTCGATTCTGACCCTCAACGTGAGGGACCAAAATCGTACTTATCCCTTAATTATAAAACAATTTATATAGATCTTAAAATAAATATAACAAATTTTATATAATAATAATAATAATAATAATAATAATAATAATAATAATAATAATAATAATAATAATAATAATAATAATAATAATTCTTCGATCACACTACAACAAAAACGCTATTTAGCGGCGGTTCCTGTAGCCGTTTAGTGGCGGTTTTGAACCGCCGCAAAACATTTCACGGCGGTTCCTGGGAACGCCGGAAGATAGGGCGCGGCAAAACGGATTGCGGCGGTTTTAGTCAACCGCTGGAATAACCGCCGCAAAATGCCATTTAGGTTTGGCGGCGGTTAATAACCGCCGCAGTATGTGAAGGAAAATTGCTATTACCCAATTTGCGGCGGTTACAAACCGCTGCTAAATATCGGATAGGAAAAACAATTTATAGTTTTGCGGCGGTTTCAAAACCGCCGCCAAATTCAAATTTTCCATTAAAATTTTAGATTTTCTATTATTTTGCCTATTTTGACAAAGAATGTTTATTAAACTTTATTTTTTTTTACTTTTTAACTAATTTAAACAAATTTAAACCAAGTAAAACAGCTCAATTAACATAACAAACCAAATTAAAGTTATGCAAACATAACATATATAACGAAATTGTGATAATATCATCCAAAATAAAGTAAGAATGCTCAAGTGGGATAAAATAAGCCTAACGTACTAAACCAACTTAAATGCAAAAGGTATCCAAAACCATTAATTGAAATTCAAAATTTTTGTTGCGGGTCGTGATTTCCATATGAAGATGGCCCTGCGCATGACGAGTCCGGTGTACCGCCCACAAAAGCCAGCTCTTCAGCAATCTCAACTGGTAAATTGCCTCTAACTGTTGGACTACATATCCCAAGACCTTATGTATTGACTGTCTCTTTACCCGCTCTTCTTCTAACTTAGCCGTCAATTCTACAATCATCCTCTTATCCTCTGCATTGGACTTTGCAGAACCTGACGGTTGTCCAGCAGCGTTACCAAAGACTTGGGTGGGACATGGTCCAGCACCTAGGGCACGAACTCGTCCTGGGTGCTCCTTTCCGAGAACTTGTGCTAGCGAGTCATTCTGTGAAAGGTGCTTAGAGGATCCATCCTGCCTCTCAACATTCGCAATTGCTTCCTACAAATATACAACATTGGAAAGGAAGAAGTTAACAGTAGCACGATATATACAGTAAGCTATATATTGCTTCAAATTTTCAAACATGACTTACACTAACAACACGTGCATCGGGGTGGATATACGAGCCATCTCTTTTCTTATGAGTCATAATAAACAACTCTCCTCTACCAATGGGCCTTCCTTGCTCTCTCTCCTATATCGTTGATATTGACACAATTTAGTAAACAACAACATTTTTCAAGAAGCTTAATCAAAATCTTAATGCAAATGATAACTTATTACCACTTCGTCTTTTTTTCTTGCAAAGGTTTTGGAGCCCCCAGTATGTGTGTAAAGTTGCTTGCTCTGATTTAAAGTGTTCTGTTTACACTTTTTCTATGAACAAATAACAAAACAAATGCAGATGAGAAAGATATGATGAATATCAACTGTAAGGGAATTACTATGTATACACGTTTTTTTATGTGAAAATAATAAAATATACGAAGGCTTACCTGCGTTTCTTCATTCAGGCGATAGTCAATGAACTTTTTCCAATCATTTTTTACAACAGTCAAATGTGCACGTTTCATTTGGGAAGAGTTCAAGTGTGACATCTAAAAAAAGACGCAATGGCCAGGATGTGGATGAAGATGACTCGCATTGGAAGAAGAAGAGTGTTTTCTTTGACCTCCCGTACTGGGAGGATCAGATGTTGCGTCATAACCTCGATGTGATGCATATAGAAAAAAAACGTGTGACAATGTAGTCTTCACTATCTTAAACGATAGTGGCAAATCTAAAGACAATCTTAAAGCTCGCAGAGATTTACAATGCATGGGTATAAGGCCTGAATTATGGCCGGGAGAAGGTGGTAAATATCCTTCTGCAATATTTGCAATGTCGAATTCACAGAGGGATGTATTCCTGAAGACTTTGCAGAATATGGTTTTTCCAGATGGTTACTCTAGCAATGTTGCTCGTTGTGTTGATTTGCGACAACACAAGTTATCTGGGTTGAAAAGTCATGACTGTCATATTCTGATGGAACAATTACTCCCAATTTTAGTGAAGAATGCACTTCCGAGTCCGGTGTCCAATGTGATTGCGAATTTGTCGTCATTTTTCCGGGAACTTTGTGGGAAAGCCATAAACCCTATGCAGCTTGCTGAGCTTCAGAATCATGTTGTGCAAACCTTGTGTCAGATGGAAATGATTTTTCCTCCATCCTTCTTCACCGTCATGGTTCACCTCACCGTGCATCTCGTTGATGAGGTTACTCTTGGTGGACCAGTACATTATAGGTGGATGTATCCAATAGAAAGGTTAGCTATTTGATAAATCCCTTTAGTACATTTAGTTCAATTAATTATGTATATACTAAGCGTTTCATTGTATTTATATAAAAGGTATTTAGGACGTCTGAAGCAATATGTTCGTAATAGGGCACAACCGGAAGGCTCAATTGCAGAAGGCTATTTATCTGAGGAAATCCTGACTTTCTGTTCTAGGTATTTGGATAATATTGAGACTAGAATCAACCGACCAGGGCGAGTTGATGATGAGCCTGTTGACGTTCTTCATAATTCAGGGGAAAGTATGTTCCCAGCTATTGGAAAGGCATTAGGGGCTGTATCGCATTTCGAACTCAGTCCAATGGAAAAACATCAAGCTCATCGTCATGTGCTAGTCAACTGTGATGCCGTGGTTCCGTTCCTTGAGTAAGTATACGCATGTATTTCTAAAACACCAATATAACTATTTTCTCCTAGTGACTAGTTAGACTAATTTTCTTCTCTCCAATAAAGTACATTTAGGGAAAACACAAAGCGAAGCTTGCGTCATTAGACAAGGTCACGAGCTAAGATAGATAGTGTCGTCCATGCAGAATTTTTTCAGTAGTTTAAGCATAAGGTTGACAAAATATTAACCTGACCAATGTTTTTTTATCCTGGAATTAGTACTATATGAAAACCGATTTTAATATAAAGCAAGAATGTTATGTGGTTCCAGGTTCTTATGGAAAGTAAGCTTCAATCGAAAGACCTGCAGTTGCTTGCATGCGATCCCATGATTCAGGCCAGACGTTTTGAGGCGTACAATGTTAACGGGTACAAGTTTAGAACTATCTCAAAGAAAAATGGGATGAAAACACAAAATAGTGGAGTATATGTATCATCTAATACAAGAAGTTATGCAAGCATGCGTGATAATAGAGTGGCTGTTGGTGGTGTTCCGTATTACGGAAAAATTGTAGACATAATTGAATTAAATTATAGTTGTTCCTTCATAGTGGTATTGTTCAAATGTGTTTGGGCTGATACCACTACTAGTAGAAGCATCAAACAAGACCATTTGGGGCTTACCAGCGTTAATTTCTCTCGTCCAATACACACTGGTAATCGTGAAGAAGATGAACCGTACATATTGGCATTAGAGGCTCAGCTTGTATACTATATGGATGATGAAGTAGCTAAAGAATGGAGTGTTGTGGTTCATGTGAAACCAAGGGATTTGTATGACATGGGAGAAGAGAATGAAGAAGCTGAAGTTGGTTTTTCTCCACAGCCAGGGTTGAACATGTCAGCGGAAGGTGACATTGGAGATTTACTGTTGACAAGGGAGGAAGATATAGAAGACCTCATAGAAAATGCCTCAGAGAATTTCGATGATGTCGCGTAATGCATTGTATGAAGCATTTTAATGTAATTTAAAAATGATATTTCTGTCATAAACTAAGTTAAATAATCTCAGCGTTGTACGTTATTTTCTTTGGTTACTTTATACTTGTGTTGTTTTTTTTTTTTTTGCAGTTAAATATTTATGTTATTGTGAATTCTCATGAGTAAAAGCAGACTTTTTGGTTCTTTCAACGATTTTAATACAAAAAAGTTAGTTTACGTTAAATATTTATTCCTTCTACAGTTGTTGTTTTTCTTAGGGTTGCATTTTTCATAATCTTGCTATGTATTAAGCAATATAATTTCACTAGTGTTACATTTTGAAAATAATAGTGAACATAACATGACGGTGGAACATGATCGATGAAAAATGAGGACTTTTCGTCATCCTCTGCAAGCACAACAATTGCTATAGAGCTTCTGTTTAAGAAAATTGCCCAAACTACTAACAAGGGTGATGGTAATTGTCGAAAATATTGCGTTTAGTTTTAAAATTGTCTTAGCATCTTGTAGTTTGGTTTTTTTTTCTAAGTTAGTATTTAATGACTCCAGAGTTCTCAATTTCTTCTATGTATACTCATTCTATTATGTGCATGTTGATATTTTCAGTCTTACCTGAATATTCCGGAGAAATAGTTCCTGACAGTCTAGATGGAGAAGAGTCTGATTCAGAAGACATTTTAGATGATGTATCTTCTGTCGCAATCGATAGATCCATGCAGTTTGATCTGAATAAGGTTCCGGATGAAGAAGAAGAAACTTTAGAAGACCAACAAGATAAACAAGATGATATACATGTTAAGAAAAGATGCTTTGATCTGAATAAAATGCCATGGTATGGAGATGAAATATCAGATCCTCTGAAACGTGAAGCCCATAGATTCATAATAGAATATTTTTCGCCGGGTCAATACGATGTTGGAGAGAAATTTTGATCTTTTAATATAACAGTTACGCTGATTTCCTTAGTTTAATGATTTGGGTCGCAGTTGTACGTGTTTATTCTTGATTTAGGTTTAGTAATGCATAACTTCAAAGAGGAGTAACTTTGATTTATGCTCTCTAAAATTTTGTTTTAACTTCATAAATATTAGAGTTTGATTTTATTTTCTTCTTTTACATCCATGATTGAATGCAGTTTTTAAATGCTAATAACGTCATCAAGAAAATCTTATTGGTAAATTTGTTCACATGAGTTAACATATATAATTTACAAGTAACTTGTGCATATTTTTAACGTAAAACAAATGTAGAGAAAGTGTTACGAGTTTAAGTAATAATGATTTAAACATAAGTATCTTCAGATAGTAATCGTTACTTAAATAGATTATACCTAGATGGTTATTATTAAAGAGAACAATGAAATATGTGGTAATACACATTTTGCGGCGGTTTAAATGTAACCGCCGCAAAATGCCTAACAAGAAGTCACCGGCGGACATATCGCGGCGGTTTTCGAAAAGACGCCACGAAATGCTAACCGGACCGGCAATATAGCGGCGCCGCTAAATGTCGGCCTGATTGCAGCCCCAACCTTTAACCGCCGCTATATGTGTCGCAGTTTGTCTTTTCGCGGCGCATTTACAAAACCGCCACAAAAAAACCGTCGCTATCTTAAGGAATTGTTGTAGTGTCAATTTATACCTTATATATATTGAAATATTTGCTTAAGCAGTATTTTTTATTTTTGAAACAAAAATTTGTATCATAGTAAATTTTATTGTATAATAAAATATAACTCTATCAATCTATAGTGGGTATATATTAAAGTAGTTTAAGTAGAATCTTTTGATAAAATATAAAAAAAAAGTCAATCTTTTTTTTATTTGGTTTTAATAAATCAAAGTCTTTTCGTAACCATTTCTTTTAATATTATTGAATATCAACTGATTTCACAACTTATAATTTCATCCTAAAAATTCAAAAAACTATAATATATATATTATTTGATCTATAATGCAAAAAAATATAAGAATAGAATAATATTTTTACTATAAAAAAATGTTGAATATCATCAGATTTACTGTCGATTTTAGTATCGAAAATTAGCGACAGGTTTACCGAAAAATTTGACAATAAATTCGTCGAGTAAAAAAATTACTATCGGATTCGATTTTCCGACAGTAAATTCGCCAGCGAAATTGAAAAAAAAATTGGCATGATCATTATCTTCGGATTTAGGGACGAAAAATTCAACGGTAAGGTAATTAAATGAAACGCGCTCTTTTGGTCACAGGTTGTGCGTTATTAGCAGATTTTTCCAACAAGAAATCTATCGGTAAAATTGATCCTAAATTCGAATTTACAAACCTTTTCCCTCTATTTTTGTAACATCATCAACCTCACTTCTCTCCCCTTTCTCTTTCTCTCTTGTCGTCGGCCCTCCATCGCCAACATTCACTATCGTTTCACCGTCAAGGAGCATCCTGCTGGAGCTTATTTCTGCATGGAGGAGCTTATTTCTCCCTTGCGAGTTGTTGCCTCTATCATTCGCCACCGCTGCCGCTTGCTTCTGTCAGATGCGATGCTACACTTTCTCTTTCATCCAAGTATGTCTTCTTCCCTTTCTTTTTCTATTTTTTTGATATTGTTAATATTTGTTAAACTCTAACCCTACACTTCTCTACCTCCCGTTTTTATCCCTGAAAAATCAGTATCATTCGTTTACTTGGATGGGACTTTGGTTGAACTGTTCACTCATAATTATCTAATTGTTTTGATTTTTTGATTTTTTATATTTATATTTTCTGTAGAGACTTTAGTAGTTTTAATAAAAATATTGATTGTAGTATCTTAATTGTGTTAGTTTGTTTACACTGAAAATTGATGATTTATTGTCTACATATAACTTGTTTTGTTTGATTAGTCTAATAACTTGAAACCCTCACCCCTTTTAGTTTTGAACCCTAACTGTACTTTTAAATTTCGTTTTAAACTCTGGATTTTAATTAGTCACTTAATTTTTGTTTGGATTACTCTTGTTAATTAGTGGGGTTGGAGGTGCCATGCGAAATTGACTTTCTAGAATGTAAAGGTGTATAATTCAATTACTTTCTTTACTTGGTTCTGTTTTATTAATGTGTGTTTGTATTTTTTTTATTATTATCAATAATAAATTTTATTTTAGTGTTCTTATTCGTTGATATAAAATTATTTTAAGTATGTTTTTTGTGTGCTGTATTTTTTTGGATAGCTCATCATCTTAATATTAATGATATTGTTGAGCTGTTTAAACAGGATAATTTTTTTATTATTTTTATTAACTATTTGCTTATTAAATAATTTAAAAGTGATAATGTTGCTTGTGATTTTAATTTTTTATTATATGATGGATTGTTTTGTTGAAAGCTTTAAATTATGTGGTGGATTGTTTTGTTAAAAGTTTTAAATTTTTCTGTTTTAAAATTTATTTTTATTTTACTAACACACAACCTGCTCGATGAAATTCATTTGATGCACTGATATGCAACATTATGACCTAAACTAGAGGGTTATAAATTCAAATCTTAGATTATTAGCTGCCTAAATCTGTGTTTTTAAATATTAAGTAAATCATTTATTCTTGGTTCATTATAAATTTGCAGTTTAACAGCTTCATTGATTTGGAATCGTATGATGCTATTGCAATGAAATTGAGAAGAGATGAGAGATGCTATATAGCTACAAGCCTACAATGAGTGCCTTTTTATTTTGTCAATTTTTAATGCTAAAATATTGTGCTAGTAATTCTTGAGAATTTAATTTTTAGATAGTCTTATAATTTGTAAGTATCATAAATAATTTGGTATAGTTGATTCTTGATGTAATATAGTAGCATTAGTATAGCCTAATCTCTAGTGCTTATTAATATTGCTTTTTTTATTTATGGTTTAATTTTGTTCAATTTTTGTAGTTGAAGGTTTGGTGCATTTCAAAACTAATATTCCTACTTAATTGAATTTTCTTATTTTTATAATTTTAATAACAAACTTTGATATTTGAACTTGTTTGTGAATTTTTAACTAAAAACTATAGACAAATTATTATAAAAATTGTAAAAATTTGAATTTTGTTAGTTTAAAAATTATTAAATTTAAATATTTAAAATTATATATTAAATTTTCAAACAAATTTAAAAAAAATAAATTTAAGTTTACTGTTAAATTTACTGTCGGTTAAATCCATTAGTAACTGTTAATTTAATTATTAATAATAAATAATATATTACCATCGGATTTACTAAAAAAAATTGAACGGTAACAAACTCTAAAATTTCACCAATTAAAAATTTATATCTGCAGATAAATTTGTCAGTAATTAGTGACAGACAAAAAATTTGACAAAATTTATACTGACAGATCTAATAAATTTAACAATATACGTTGATTTTCTTGTGGTGTTTAATTAATAATATGATAATTTTTCTTAAAAATAACTTATTAATGATATTAAATTCATTATCAATTAAGAGATAATAGTAATAAAGGTCATCAGATGAGGAGACATAATAAAATAAATAAATTTAAAATTTTATAAAAATTATAATTTGACAAAAGAATTTATGTGCCTAAAATAAGATAGAAGAGATATTATTATCTAATTATAAAAAATATAGATATTAATTTTTATATAGATAAAATAAATAGATAAATTGTTTATCTATAAATAGAGGCTGATGCATGATGTACATATATGTAAAATTTATAAAATAAAATTTATAAAATAAAAAAATGATAAGAGGTTATTAGAATTTATTATTTTTAGTTATTATTTAATTATTAATTTAATTTTTTTAGTTTATTTTTTTAATATATTAATTTAATAATATATTTTATTATATATTTTTAAATATTAATAACTAATTAATTATAAAAAATAATAAATTCTGATAATTTTCTAATATTTTTAATAAATTAATATAAATTTAGAATGAGAGAGAAAAGTTAATAGTTAGCGAGTAGAATTATTATTGTTACAGTATTGTTTTTTTAATATATTATTATTGAAAAAAAGTATACTAAAATTATGTTGTATTGTTATTAAGATGTTTAATCGAAAGTAAATATTAGAGTACTTATCACATTATATCTAAATTAATAAAAAATATAAATAAATAATATTTAATAAATTTTAAATAATTTATCTTTTATTTTAAATATTTTATTTTTTATTTTAAAAGATAAATTAGACAATTTAAAAATCATAAAAAACACCATAGAATTCATTTACCTGAACGACCGAGACAAATTGACAAATTAATGATGGGACTTGTATTTACAATTTCCATGTTTCACAAGTGGGTAGACTCTAGAGTATAAAAATTAGCAGTGTTAGCAGTAGCACGCACTAAACACACACACCGTCATATCCCTGTAGTCCACAAATATGGGAGAAGACACTCATAAAGCACCAACAAGAAAAAGAAATCTCGAACTTGCCTTCTGTCACTCACTTTGTTCCCCTTCTCTTCAACTTCAACATCCTCTTACACACACTGAGAAAAACGACACACACAGGGTTCACCAAAATTATCATCTGAAAAATCTTGGCCAAAAAACATCAGTCAGATATAGCATAACAAGTCAGAAAAGAAATGAGTCATAAGAAGAAGAAAATCTCATCTTCGTCACCATCATCATGCGTAATCTTCGCAATATTTTTTTTCAGCCTCTCATGTCGTTGCCATCTCACACTCTCCGATCCAAGAATCTCAGAAGCAGGACTCAGCTGCGGCACAACGAAGGCCCCACTCTACTCCAACTACATCCCAAGCTTCATCAAAGAAATGGAGTTCCTCTCTCAGCAAGTAACCGCTCATAACTGGGGTACACATTCCGTCGACGGCGGCGGTGGCACCGTCTACGGCCTCGCGCAGTGCTTCAACGACCTCTCCCACACAGACTGCCTCCTCTGCTACGCCGCCAGCCGGACCACCCTCCCCCGCTGCCTCCCCTCCCTCTCCGCCCGCATCTACCTCGACGGCTGCTTCCTCCGTTACGACCGTTACCGCTTCTACTCCGAGGAGACCGACCCCGTCAGGGACACCGTCAACTGCACCGGAGGGAATGTGGAGGGGGTGGCTCATCAGAGGAGTGTTGGGAGGGTAGTTGACAGTGTTGTTCTGAAGGCCGTCACTAAAGGTGGCGGTTTTGCCGTGGGAGAGATTGATGGAGTTTACGCTTTGGCGCAGTGCTGGAAAACCGTAGGGAATGATGGTTGCAGAAACTGCTTGAGGAAAGCTGGGAAGCAAGTCAGAGGTTGCTTGCCTAAAAAAGAAGGGAGAGCCTTAAATGCTGGCTGTTATTTGAGGTATTCAACGGTGAAGTTCTACAATGAGCAGCGTGTAGTTGAAGCTGGAAGCAGTAAGCAACTTTTCTAAATTTTCATGATCATAATTGATATTAATTTGTTACGGATCTAAACTCTATTTAAAGGTTTGTGGTTGACTAATGGATTCCTCTTAACACTTGACCAACTTGGGTTGGCTAACAAAAATTGTGTTCTTATTGATGTGGGTTCTTTTTCAGGGCCTCTTAGGAGAGGAGTAATAATAGCAGCAGTGTTAGCAGTAGCTGCAGTTATAATGCTTTCTATTTCAGCCTCTTATGCGGCCTTCACCAAGTTCTCAAAGATTAAAAAAGGTGAACATACATTCTAACTATGAAATTAGTTTTTGACGTTGTACTTGTACACCAATGTTGTGTGTATTAACTTTCCAATGACGTGTTTCTTTTCTTCTGCATCGCGAAGAAAACAATAATCGTGGTCAGATTTGCTCTTCCATAAGGGAGTCTAGCTTGAATTACAAATATGAAACTCTTGAGAAAGCCACGGATTATTTCAACCCTTCAAGAAAAGTAGGCCAAGGCGGAGCTGGTTCGGTATTCAAAGGTGTTCTCCCAAATGGGAAAGTTGTTGCTGTTAAGAGGTTGGTCTTCAATAACAGGCAATGGGTGGATGAGTTCTTCAATGAAGTAAACTTAATTAGTGGAATTGAACACAAGAACCTTGTCAAACTATTGGGTTGCAGCATTGAAGGCCCTGAGAGCCTCCTTGTTTATGAGTTCCTTCCCAACAAGAGTTTAGATCAATTTATCTTTGGTAAGTTCTCTTTCTTAAATAAATGTATATGCATAGAAATATTAATCTGAAAATGTATCAAAAAGTGACCAGGACAGGTAAAAGAAAACAAAGTAATTCTTTAATTACAAAAACTCACGAAGCTATTATGTGCGCCTTGCAGAAAAGAACAAAACTCAGAACCTAAACTGGAAGCAGAGGTTTAATATCATTCTTGGAACAGCAGAAGGGCTTGCATATCTTCATGGAGGCTCCAAAATAAGAATCATTCATCGAGACATCAAAAGCAGCAACATTCTTCTGGATGAGAATCTTACACCTAAGATTGCGGATTTTGGTCTTGCTCGCTGTTTTGGTGCTGATAAGACACATTTGAGCACTGGAATTGCTGGAACACTGTAAGTCCCCGGTTTATTCAGCATTTTTTATATTGTAGACCGTTGGATGAAAAACATAGAATATATAGGACTCATAAAATCATTGTCTTTCTTTAGATTTTGAGTCAAGGTGTGGCATCCAATCCACTATTGTGAATTTGTGATTACTAAAATATTTTGGTTGAAAAAACTGGAAATTAGCCTTGATTTAGTTCTTTCAATTTTTTTTGAAAGAAGGAGCTCAACAAAATAGTGGAGTATTATGACAAACTAAGAAGATAAAATCAATGTCCACAAAAGAACTCAAAATCTGCACTCAATAAAAATTGTACTAATCTCCTGCATTGCCATCGGCTAACACTAGGATCTGATCAACCCTATGCTGTCGATGGAAATTCTAGATGCCCTTTTACTATTAACAATTTATTTTTCGGTTTTGGAACAGAGGTTACATGGCTCCTGAGTACCTAATTCGAGGACAACTTACCGATAAAGCCGATGTCTACAGTTTTGGAGTACTTGTTCTTGAGATTGTATGTGGCAGGAGGAATAATGTCTTCAGAGAGGACTCTGGTTCCCTTTTGCAGACAGTAAGACTTGAAACAAGCCTTGTTAATTTGTGTGTGTGCGCGTGCACGTGCGCTTGTGCTTTGAGTCTATGCATGCAATATATATGATGTTTGATTTACCAATGTGGAAAATTTCCCTTTTTGCAACAGGTTTGGAAACTGTACAGATCAAACACACTGGCTGAAGCTGTTGATTCTTCTTTGAGAATTAATGAATATCCTTCAAATGAAGCTTTAAGAGTGCTTCACATTGGATTGCTGTGCACACAAGCTTCTGCTTCCTTAAGGCCATCCATGACTCAAGTTGTGAACTTGTTAACTAATTCGAATTTGGATTTTCCTACACCAACTCAACCACCTTTTATGAACACGGGTGTGCCTGACTCAGATAGCTCAATTAGATCTTACAGCACAAACAGCTTTGTGTCAAATGCATTGAAGAAGATCGGAGTTTCCAACAGCTTCTCAGAGTCATCGAGTTCGCGCAGTTCAGATAGGCCATCATCAAGAATTGAAGAACCAATTGTCCAAGCTTGATTTCCCATATAATCCAATGTTTCGGGAGCTCGTTATAATTAGTTAGGAAGTAAATTATTTCTGAGAACCGTGACTAAAGTTGAAAAAGTAGTTCACTGATCACTAACCATAGAAATTTAAGTAATATAGCATATTTGAATTTTGTTTACAATATTGCCAGAATCTGAATGGACTATTGATTCTTCACTAGGAATTTTTAGTAACCAGAAAAGAAAGGACATATGTGTAATTCTCATGGCACATAGCTCATACTTGTTGGATAGATCATAGAATAACATATATTTTTTACATTTTTAAAGTTTAATTTCGATGAACTTATAAGGTAAAACTTTTTATTTTCATCTAGATAACTTTTCAATTAATACATTTCAAAAATATTATTTTTGCTAATGTGATCATTTATAATTAAATATATGTATAAAATTATTATATTTTAAATGAGTTTAATTCTAATTAGGTGTTAAAAAATCATCTAATTAAATTTATATATTTAGATAATTTTTAAATAATAAATTTAAAAATTAATTATTTTTGTTGATATAATAATATACTCTTAAATGACCGTATAAAATTCTTTTATATTATTAGTATATGTAAATTAAATTTATTTTAATTACTTTTACATAAAATATAAACAAATTATTAGTCAATAATTTATAACTCAAATAATAATCTCTTTATATTTAACTAAGAAATTGTAGGTTTAAATTTCTCTATCTTTAATTAAAAAAATTACTAGTTCATATATTTTTTAGGTATCTCCACTAAAAATTTATCACAAGTGTGATGTAACCACCTCAAAAGCCACACCTCTGTCTTAATCTATGTGCACTTTTGGCATTGGATAACACAGTTGAGAACCATTAAATCATTAATATGCCTCTGTAGAGGATTAAAAGAACATTGATGTTGTGTAGGCCCTGTTAGGAGAAATTCAAATTGATGTTGATGCTAACCAATTTTGAATTTTCATATTTAGAAAATTTTTTATGGCAGCTACAATGTGATGAAAAATTGTACATGATGCACTTGTTAACTGCACAAGCCAGTAATGTAGATTGGCACAGGTTTAGGCTTCAGTGGGCCCCAGCCATTACTTGGGGTGTCATGTGAGGTTCACGTGAATGAGCTTTTGTGGTCCTGCTCACATTATGACAATAGCAACGCTTAGCTACTTGCTTCACCAACAATTTCCGTCAAATAAAATCTATTTATTTGGAAAATGATAGATTAATATTGTCTTAGTCTCCTAGTGATTCGTTTTTTTTCTTCTTTATATGTTGATTAAATTGTTGAGAGAGAAAGTGCAAACATCCTAATAGAAAAATAGAAATGTCATAAGCGTTAATGCATAAACATTATTTGTTTGGGTTGGGACTCAGGCGTTAAGCTTTGGTGTCCTTGACAGGAGGAAGTACCTACAAGAAATTACAATATCAAATTAAAAAAGTACATAAACTATGAAAGGAGAAAGATTAAGTGTATATTTGGGTGTTATTATTTTAATTAAAAAAAAGTTTTTTTAATGAAAAAAATAATTTTTTTATTTTTTAAATATGTTTAACAAATTTTTAATAGTAAAAGTAAGAATACTAAAAAAATTAAAAAAATATATTTTTTGAGAAACTATAATTTATATTTTTTTTAAAAGATTATTTTAAAAAAAAATATTTTGTAATCATTGATAGACAAAAATATCTGTACTAAAATTTTGAAAAGACATTTTTTATCTTTTTTTTTTTTCCCCAAAGATAGTAGGTTATATTTCATTAATTATTGAAAAATGAAATATAAAGATGTTCAAAAGCAGGACAGCATAATAAAAGGTGGGGATTTTCCAAAAACACTACACTGAAGGTATTCATCCAACAGTGCGTGGTCGAAAAACGAAGAAAAATCTTAAAGAAGAAAGAATGATAATTCAAATTGAATGCAACTAAGAGCTTGCCTCATGGAGATGACGACCTAAACTGGGAGTTCTTTGGATTTCACGGAGCAACTTGACAGAGCTTATTAGAATGGCAAACGGCATAGAAGTAGAACCTTCAAAAATCAACTGGTTGCGAGCTTTCCAGCAGTTCCAGCAAATGATGGCAAGCAATTGAGGATTACGGTAAGCATTTTTCAACGGGTTAAGTATCTCTGTTGATGCAGTCCACCATGTCCAAAAGTCATTAGGACTCTGAGGGGGAAGACAGTCACGAAAATAACTCTGAGACCATACGTCTTTAATTCTAGAGCAATCGATCAAACAATGAGTGACTATTTCCGTTGCTTCATGATAGCAGGGGCATATTGGTGATGTAGATAGGATGCGGTGATGAATCTGAGCAAGCACCGGAAGTCGGTCATGGAGAGCTTTCCAGATAAATAGCTTAATTTTGTGAGGCAAGTTCAACTTCCATAGATCAATCCACGACTTTTTCTGCTGCATATAATTAGGGCAAAGCTCCAGAGGCGGATGGTAAAATAAATAGCCAATTCTGTAACCTGAAGTTGTATCATATTGTTTGGATTTGTTCAAATCCCATTGCAATTTGTCCCTAGTCTACTGAATTTTAACTGACAAAATCCTGTTTGCAACGTCTTGGGAAAATAATTCTTGAATGAGATTCTGATTCCAATTTCTATCTTCAGTAATTAGATCTTTAACTCTTGGAACTAACTCAGAAATAGCCTGTCTATTTGGCATGTCAGAAATCATTAAAGGATACGGAGGAGGCAGCCAAGGATCCTCAAAAGTTTGGATATTCTCACCAGTACCCACAGCCCAATTAAGACCTTTTTCAACAATATTTTGACCTTCCAGTATGCTCCTCCATCCCCAAGAAGGTAAGACTCCAATTTCTGCTGTTATAGCATTACCATTGCTAAAGTATTTACCTCTTAAGATTTTGGATAATAAGGAAGTAGGCTGTGTTACAAGTCGCCAAAACTATTTGCCTAAAAGTGCCAGATTTTGGATTCTGAGATCTTTAAATCCAAGGCCTCCTTCTTTTCGTGGGCGAGTCATAGTGTCCCAGCTAATCCAAGCCATCCGCCTTTCAGAACCTTTTTGTCCCCACCAGAACTGAGAAAGTAGAGAGTGAATTTCCGAAATTAAACCATCAAGCAACTTGAAGCAAGACAATGTATAAATAGGAATAGCTTTTCCCACTGCCTTATGCAATACGTGTCTACCACCTGACGAAAGAAGATTACACTTCCACCCCTGGATTCTTTTCTGAACATTTTCTTTGATCATACTAAAAGAAGCCTTTTTTTATTTAGAGACTGTAGAAGGAAAACCAAGGTATTTATCCTGAGTCCCAATATGATTAATATTCATAGAGTTAGCCAGTAGTGTACGAGTAGTGGAGGGAGTGTTGTGGCTAAAGAATACAGCATATTTATTAAGATTTACCCTCTGGCCACTGATGCTTTCATAAGAATTCAATAAATGCAGGATATTTGAACATGCTTCAGGATTAGCCTTACAGAATAAGATAGAATTATCAGCAAATAGGAGGTGGTTGACCTTGGGACATCGCCTATGTATCTGAAGACTCTGAATTAGTCTGTTTTGTTCTGTCTTGTGTAGCAAGAAGGAGAGACCTTCTGCACAGAAAAGAAAAAGATAGGGGATAGAGGATCTCCTTGTCGAATACCTCTATTTGGTTTGAAGAAACCATAAGGTTGTCCTTCCACAATAACAGAATAAGAAACAGTTGTCACTAATTCTCGAATCCACATGATCTACTGGGAGTCAAAACCAAACTTCTCCAATATAAACCAAAGAAAATGCCATTCCACCCTATCATATGCCTTACTCATATCTAATTTTAGCGCCATTTCATTTTTGAGTCCCCTTTTTTTGTTCTTCAAGTAATGCATACACTCGTGAGCAATTAGGATATTATCAGAGATTAATCTGCCTTTAATAAAAGCACTCTGCGTAGGGCTAATTAGTCTATTCATCATACCCTGAAGTCTATGTACAAATACTTTGGAGATAATCTTGTAAAAGACTGAAGATAGGCTTATTGGTCTTACCTGAGTCATATCTTTAGCATCAGAAATCTTGGGAATAAGACAGATCTGAGTCTGGTTAAAACCCTTCAAAATTCTGTCCCCTGAAAAGAAGCTCTTAACTGCTCGAAATACATCACCACTAAGTATGTTCCAGAAGCTTTGAAAAAATTTTGTTGTCATACCATCATCTCCTGGAGCACTTTGAGAATGAATGCTAAATGTTGCACATTTCACTTCCTCTATAGTCACTGGTCTTTGAAGCCTACGGTTCATGTGAGCTGTAACCTTAGGTTCAAAATCAGTAAACAGAGGTTCAGGGTTCTCATGACAAGTGGAGGAAAAGATGTCCTTGAAATAAGATTCAGCCACAGAAGCAATACCAGCATTTGAAGTAGCCACTTCACCATCACTGCCAGTTAGTTGCCAAATTCTATTCCTTCAGGTTTGATTTCTAAATTTCTGATGGAAGAAAGCTGTATTCTGATCACCAGATTTGAGCCATTTGACTCTAGACTTATCTTTCCAATAAGATTCCTCGTTTTGTAATGCTTTTTTCAAGTTTGTCCTCTATTTCTGAAATGGTGTCGCCTCCATGAATTCCTTCTAAACGAAGTTCCTATAATTCAGATTGTAGTAAATCAATCTCCACCTTCGAATTAGATTTGTGTTCTTGTTGACATCTGACAATCTTATGCCGACAACGCTTTATTTTTTGAGCTAGGATATATATGGCTGAACCATCAATCTGTTCGTGCCAAACCTCTCTAACAATCTGCCTTATTTCATCATTGAAACACCATCTTTCTTGGAATTTGAATCGACGTTTAGATCTCTCAGTTCTTGGATTAGAGTCTAAGAGAAGAGAGGAGTGATCCGAGCCTGATTCTGACAGTCTAAGAACCGTTGCATTGGGATAGAGTTGCTGCCAATCAACTCCTACCAGGAATCGGTCCAGTCTTTCCTGTATCAACTCATCAGCCCTCCGTTTATTCGACCAAGTGAATGGTCTTCCGACCATACCAATATCAATTAGGGAATTATCATCAATAAAACTATTAAAGGTTTCAATAGAAGAAGGAGATTTAGCACCCCCACCTTCTTTCTCTAATTGTTTAGAAATAGCATTAAAATCACTCATTAACACAACCTTACCATCGAACTGTTGGGTGACTGAAGTTAATTCAACAAATTGAGCCATTCTATGTTGATCATTTGAATTGAGATAAACACCTAGAACACCATAGGGATAATTAGAACCAGCTGTCAGAACTGATGCCGCAATGAAAAATCTACCATGCTGTATGTAAAATCTGAACAGTGCGACCATCCCTCCATGCCATTGCCAAATCCCCTGATAATCCATCCGGATCCACAATAAACCATTCCTTGAAACCACAAGATCTTACTTTTCCTTCAACTTGTCGAGATTAATTTTTTGTTTCACAGATAAAACCAATCTCGGGGGAGTAGGATTTACAAATCCCTTTAAGATTGTGGATTGTCAGGGGTCTCCCCAAACCCCGACAATTTCACGAGAGCAGTTTCATATTTCTTTGGGTGCCACTTGAAGGCTGGCACCCTCCACCGTCATAGCATCAGAGACAATATCATTGAGACAAATTTTCTATGAAATATCTTCAGTACCATTACCTCCACTCCTCCGTTTTGAAATCTATCACAGACTTTCTGGCAAGTTGTTTCAGGTTTGTCTTTTTGTTCTCCTTTTTAAGCTTGGATATGACGTTGTTATTGTGTTGGACATTAATCATGGGATATGATATCTTCAATAAAGCATTAGAAGAAGAATTAGTATCAGTAGCCGTACCTGTGTTTTCTGATTCACCCTCATTTTCTGCTCTAGAACCCGAATTGGCAGCAATTTTTTCATTATTCTATTTTTTTTATCATCTTGCACACTCATTTTTGAGAAACTATCAAAAAGCCAAGCAGGTGGAAATTTTTTCTTCAGTTGAGTTGGAATAAAACCATCCCGAGGTTGGTTAGGATTGAAGGAAGCTTTCTTTTCAGTTAAATGCCTACCGACTTGATCTGCCTTAAGCCATTCACCAACTCTATCTTCCTTGATATTGTTTTGGGCAGAATCATCAATAAAAAATTGGCAGTTCTTAGATTCATGCCCCAATTTCGCACAATAAGTACAGAACACACCTATACATTCATAGCGTACTCCAATTTTCAGCATTTTTTGATTAGGATCAAGCAATTTCAGTGTATCTCTCATTCTTTTATCACCGTTCAGTTCCACTTTAGCCTTCACTATGCGTGTATCTTTGCCTCTAACTTCAAATAGAGTAGCATCTTCAATTTGACCAAATCTCCCACCTAATTTTCGACCAACCTCAAGCATTTTGTATTGTTCAGGCAATCCCCAAAATTGTGTCCATACAGGAAAAGAAGAGATGTGATTATCCTCCATGTTTATTGACTGCTTCCATCTGCGAACATGAATAACAAAACTCTTGAATAACCAAGGTGAACCCCTTTCAATTCGAGTCACATAAGAGTCATTCTCAAAGAAAAATTAGAACAAGTTCCTGAATTTTTTGACTACTCTGAATCCTTCTGATTTATTCCATATTGCATAGAGAGCTCCTTCCATGGTACCTACGAAAAAGATCCGATCTGAGAAAATTCTTCCGGACAGGCTCCGTGTACATGCTTGAATTCCTTCAGAAACATCTTCATAAGCTAAAACGATCAAATCATCCTCCTGATCACTATCAATTATATGAGGGTTTTGAGAATCTGATTTGTTGCTCATGGTTTAGAGAAAATCAAAATTGGTATTTAATGATTTCAGAGAGAAATAAGATATATGGAATGAGATAAAATCTTTAATGATTTGATATAAAATATAATCATATATAAAGTCATAAAGATAAAAAAATATACTAATATCAAAATATAAAAAAATAAAAAATCTAAAATGATTCACAAATAAAAATATAACATATTCATTTAGTTTTTATAATATATATATATATATATATATATATATATATATATATATATATATATATATATTTCTAATATTATTCTTTTACACACTCAATAATAAGTCATCAGATTTTTTTATTTTACCTTTTTTTTTCATATTGTTATTATTATTTGTTTTTTTTTCATATTGTTTCCATCTTTAATTTGCTTTTTTTTTATTTCTTTTACCCTTTTGTTACCTTTTTTCATATTACTTTCATATGGTTTCCATCTTTATATTAGTTTTTTTTTTTATTTTTTGGTTATCATTTCATTATTATTAATTTGTTATCATTTACGTTATTATTATTTACTTTACATTATTATTATTTAATTTTTTATCATAGTACTTTATTTTTATTTAGTGTGTTATCATATTCACCATTATTATTTACATTATAATTTGTTTCATTAACTTTATATATTATAAAATTTGATATAATTTATAATTTATATAATATGCCTCCAAAACTAAATCCAAGAAGAAATTATAGTCAAGTGAATATTAAAAACGAGGTGCAACAAATGAAAAAGAAGTAAAAACAAAAACAAAATAGGATGATTGAAATATTAAAATATTTTTGATTATCTGTGTAGAAAAAATACGAGATGGTAATAGGTCTAATAAATATTTTAGTAAAATTGGTTGAAAAAATCTACAAAAAAAAAATTAGAGAGAGAGTAGGACCCCATATGTGCATAGACAACTAAAAAATAGATTGGATGCTCTTAAATCTTATTTTTAAATTTGAAAATAAAATTTAAGAGCATCCAATTTATTTTTTAGTTCTCTCTCTCTCTTTTTTTTTTTTTTGTAAATTTTTTCAACTAATTTTATTAAAATGTTTATTAGGATTATTACCATCTTATATCTCTTCTACACAAATAATAAAAAATATTTCAGTATTCTAATCATTCAATTTTATTTTTACAATTTTTATTTCTTCTTCATTTGTTACATCCTCATTTTCAATATTCACTTTACTAGAACTTTTTCTTAGATTTAGTTTTGGAAGCATACTATATAAATTATAAATTATATCAAATTTTATAATGTATAACGTTAATGAAACAAATTATAATGTAAATAATAACAGTGAATATAATAACACACTAAATAAAAATAAAGTACTATGATAAAAAAAACAAATAATAATAACATAAATGATAACAAATTAATAATAATGAAATAATAACCAAAAAATAAAAAACTAATATGAAAACAGAAACAATATGAAAAAAGATAACAAAAGGGTAAAAAAATTAAAAAAAAAGCAAATTGAAGACGGAAACAATATGAAAAAAAAGCAAATAATAATAATAATATGAAGAAGAAAGGGTAAAATAAAAGAATCTGATGACTTATTATTGAGTGTGTAAAAGAATAATACCAAAAAATAATATCCTTTCAACCTTCTTTTATATATATATATATATATATATATATATATATATATATATATATATATATCACAAAAACTAAATGAATATGTTATATTTTTATTTGTGAATCCTTCCAAATTTTTTACTTTTTTGTATTTTGATACTAGTATATTTTTTTATCTTTATATATAATTATATTTTATATCAAATCATTAAAGATTTTATCTCAAAATATTGCATGATTTGAATATTAATGTAGTACATTCATCAATAAAAGAAAGGAAGGTAAAAGATATCTTTTCAAAATTTTAGTAAGGATATTTTTGTCTATCAATGATTATAAAACATCTTTTTTTAAGGAAAAAAGATCTTTAAAAAAAAATGTAAATTGTAGCTTTTCAAAAAAAAATTTTTTAGTGTTTTTACTTTTACTACTAGAAATTTGTCAAACACACTAAAAAATAAAAAAAAACTTTTTCATTGAAAAAAGATTTTTTTTTATCAAAATAATGAAATCCAAACAAACATAAAGATCATTTAAAAAAATATATTTTTTAAAAATAATGCCCAAACACACTCTAAGTTATTGTGAATACTAACTAAATATAAGAATAAATCATCTTAATTTTTTTTTCTTTGTGATGTTTTCAATATTTTTTTTATTATACAGCATCTTCTCTCACATGTCTTTTTTTTGTTCCATTTAAAACGTATGCTTCGCAACATCAATTGAGAAAATAAAATTGAAAAAATCTATTTCTACTGAATTTTGGATTTGCCTAAGTATTTATGATACTACGAAACTAGGTTTTAGTAACCATGTAGTTTTGAGGTGATACTTGGAGAAAGTAACAACTTGATTTTCGGTGAACCACGTTAACCTGGTTCTGATTATTATGATCCTCCAAAGTCGTATCTTGGTGTGGGCTATGTAAGAGGATTGGGACATTGTTGAGTCACTTCTTATTGGACCGTGTAACGACTAACGAGCAAAAAATGCTTGTAGATGATGATGTGTTTAGGTGTTTGAGTGACACTTGTGTCTGTTCTCTTTTCATAGCCTACAGTGAAAATACGAAGTTTCAGTTTTTGTCTCTATAAATGTATGATTAATTTATACTGTTAAAACTTAAAAGTTTTAATGACATTTGAGTTTTTGTTTTATATTGGATCAAATAGAATGCATTCAGTTAGGCCTATAATAAACCTGTCCCTTCGTAGCTTTCTTAGGTTAGGATTAAGATTTGTCTTCCACGTTAGAATTAGGAATTTGACAAAAGCGAACAAAATAAAGTCTTCCATGATTTAAAAAAAAAATAAACAAAGATGCTACGAAAGGACAGGTTTATAGGTCCAACTGAATGCATTCTATTTGACCCAATATAATACAAAAAACTCAGTGCCATTAAAACATAACAGTATAATTAATCCTAAATTAAAGAAAATAAAAAACTGAAATTTGCAATGTTTTTAACTGTAAAATATGAAAGAAAACAGAAATAACAGACACAGGTGTCACTCATACACCTAAACCACATTGTTCTATAAGTATGGATATTTTTCTTTTTTCATCCACACCATAGACATTCTCGTATATTTAAGCAAAATGTAAAAGTAAAGATATGATACTGAAGCAGAAGGTAACGTTTTGTATACGATTTCAAAATAAAGTGGTCGATATGATTTACTTCTGTGCCTCGGATAGTTTTCCTACGTAAAACTAAAGGTTAGTTCGACGAGTCGAAGTTCCTTACTGCGGTACTATCAGCAGTCATCATATCATAGAAATGAAAACACACTTTTGAACCCAAGATATGACTCTGCTTCCTTCATTTGGCATGCAGTTTCCAAAGTACAGGACTGTCTTGCTTCACTTAAACTAGACTTCACTTCCTTTGATTCTCCAGAAGAGCAGTGCTGCTTCTTGCCACCCTCTTCAAAGTATGCGGAGTCCAGTAACCTTTTTTTCTTCAACATCAAAACACTATCAGTTAGCACAAAATTGAAAGGTCAAATGTAACTGGTGCCTGACACAGCAATTTATGACTCTATCTATGTTGATTTGTCATGTTTACCTCAGTATCAACTTGAACACCGGATGCATATTTTTCCGCTTCAACACTTCCCATAAATGAATTGAGAATGCTATCAGTGACCATGTCTGATGGATTTCTCTCTGTTGCAATACCAAGAGCAGCGTTCAGATGATTCTTCGAGAATAATTCTGTTTTCCAGATTACTGACTCCAGGCAATCAGGCTTATTAATCTGTGGAAAATTGTTAGATTTTCTCAATATATGGTCAAAAACTGTTTCTTCAGTTGGCATTGCATATGTTCTTGCTTCGGAATCAGGGAGGAAAACACCTACAGGAATAGAAAGGAAACAATGCTAACTCAACATAAGAAAAATACTGATTGTTAAATTGCATGCTAGTTAAGGTCTACCTGTTTCAACTATGTGGTTCATATCATTTGAGCTACCAGCTGAGTTTTGGTCATTTGAAGTGAGTTTAAGGTTGGCATCATTGCATTCTAACCTACTGGGATCTGCAGGAAAATTAGTCTGATTTGTTTGAGGGACTTTTGCTGTGTCAGCATCATCCAGAACAAGTATGTCGTGACTGATGGCAGGTCTCTTCTCACGAGCATGATTTCTTGTAAGGACATCCAGTGGTGGACAGCGAATATTATCCAATGCAGCTAGGAGAGAAAAGTTTCTGGCCTTCTCGCGTATGTGGTCAAATACTGTTTTCTCAGTGATAATTTTGCAGTCATCATCTTCAACCTCAAGAGCATGCCCACCTTCAACACCGAACAAGTAAAGGGAAGAATGCTTTTGACAATCGTAAAAGAAAATAACATTGTCTCTTGAGTAGTACCTTCTTCTATCTCTTCATCCAAGAGTTTGAAACTTGGACTGCAACAGGTAGTCATTTATACAAAAGCTATTAGGTCTTTCAACAAGGATACTAGAGATATAGATTTGAAGAAAAAAATATCTTATGTCAGACATTTCAAGGAAAGATGACCAACATGGAATTATCTTCCTCCTTATCCTTGTTCAGAGTGGATAGCTTCTTCATTGGTATATCAGCTATAGTGATGTTGTCGTCTTCTATGACGTAAACCTCCTCGGGTGGAGGAAGAAAACCCTGCTTCTTGTTTCTTTTCGAAGGAACAACTGAAATTCCCGCTTTCACCATGTGAAGCTTTTCGTGAACATCAATGCCAACTGTATGTGGATATTAAAGTATCGAGTTATAAATTTCACAATTCAAATAAAATTATTGGAGAAAACTTACAATTCAGATAAATATTAAGCACATCTTACTATACTCCTCATATACAAAATCAGCCTTGATAGTCTGATTCCCTTGTGTGACAGGCACAAGAATTGTTGCACAGTACGGGCTTGAGCATGAAATAAGCAATAATCTTAGCTTAAAGTTTGTGTAGGGGACTCAGAACATAAACGGTAGGTAGTAGAAAGCAGTTAACTATTGGTAGTTACTTATATTTGAGTGTTTAACCATCTTTCTTGAGGTTGAAGATGATGAATGCAAAATCATCACCAACAAAACAAATAGTAGGCATCATCATCACCATATATGAGGTCAGTGAGTAGGATATGACACTGACACTGTGCTTTAAACCTGGATGTAAAAATGTTTCCAAGGTTTTTTATAAATAAAATGAATGCTTATTATATAAGAATTCATTTCATAAGGGTAATCTTTTCTTTCAGTTTTACACTGAAAATCCTTCATATGTCTATGGGTGAGTGGGTGTTCTAGAACACTCCACACGTCATTTGTTTTCTGTCCAGAATAACAGTCAAGGATTTAGTTTACGTACCTGGAAAATTGATCCACCCTGCAGCAGTAATTTTACGACCATTAAACTCTGATTAGACGAGGAACAAACTATTTGTACTCACAGGTTACCAAAACACATTGGAATCAAAAGCATCAATGACTCATTTCATAGAATTTTCTTATGTGGTTCACACTGATAATCATGAAAAGTCACCATCACCTTATTTTTTCATGAAAAAGAATGGTGTTGCCCTCCTCCAAACCAACAATCTGTGAGAAAAAAGTTTCACATGCTTATTTTAATTATTAGATTCTAGAACTCCTTTGGGGGAATCATTCAATAAACACACCATATCAGCATAATGTCGTTTAACTGACTGGGTTGTCTGTGATATCCTAGTCAACGTTACTACTAGCTTGAACTTTCCTTGTCTATTGCTTTCAGTTTCTGCAAGCTTAATTTCAACTTTTGGAGGTAGTGACAGTAGAGAATCTTTAATATGATTTCCAAATGGGTACTTTCGACCAGTTACTATCTCTATTCTTCTTGGATCAGCTTCAGCAAGGGCCTCAAATGATTTAATTCCCATTGAATTTAGTGCCTGAAATGAACATCTCAACAAGCAAATCATGCACTAAAAGGAAAGTCCACAAGTACCAGACACTATTATATTAATTAAGACAACACCAAAATAAAAATCAATACATATTACCTTTGCCGTAACCATCCCAATTCCAGGCAATTGTTTCAACAGGTATGGACTGTCATCCCAAAGTTTCTGATCAAGTGATTTGGCTAGAAGAGCTGAATTCACAGCTCCTTTGTAATTATGTTTGAAAATAAAATATTCTTTCATGCATTTTGCAATTCTACATCCATTTGAGCATATAGAATTCATATCCTGTAGCATCAAATTTGCTTAATAACTGGGGTTTAACTTTTGTAGGTCTGTAGCACAACATGCAGGAATTAAAATCTCACACCTGAATTAGAGATAGATCATGAACTGAAGGATCACCAGTTAAGCAGTCATTTGCCAAAATAAATATCTTTTCTTCTCTTGTTTGAATGCGTTTTTTCTTTTTCCCTCTATCTCCAAGAATATGAAAGCGAAGCCGTCCATCTTTATCAGCATTGATCTCATTTAAGAGCTTCTTCTCATTGCGTCTTAGCTGTATCCCTTCATTTTACGGGTACAACACTATATCAATACTTAATGAAGAAACATATTTGCATTAGACACTAAAACAGTTAATGAGAATATCCGCACAAGCAATTTCTTCTGCAGAGCAAATAACATGAAGTGCATCTTCTAGACAGCAGTTTTCAGGTGTCCTCATTATCTGTTTCATAGTATCAAATCTCAAATAATACTTTGTCATTAGCCTCCCAGGATCTGCAGTAGAAAAGGAAATATCAGCAACCAGTTTGGATTCTAATTTCTGTAAATATAGCATGATAATAAATTATACTTGAAGATAACATACCTAATGGGCTCAAGAGGAAACCATCTTCATCAATCTCTACCATTTGGTGCTGAGATAACTCGTTAACTTTCTTAACACAAATATCTAACATAACATAGCTTCAATAATTAATGAAGGGAAATAGGAGGAAAACAAAAACCTTGGAGAAAGAGAGGGATAAAAATAGAAAGCTATAAGCTCAACTGCAGGACAACAATTGCACCTTGAACATGCTTCACTAAACGATCACCAGAAATTCCTTTCTTAATTGAATAGTTCTCAGGGTTCTGCTTGCAGATAAAAATTTTCATCAGACCAAATTGGAGAAACTCCAAGATAAATCTAAAAGACATTCTAAATTACATACCTTTTTCATTCTAACATACAAGTATGAGCATTGCAACCACTCAATTGCTTTTGTAATATCAGTTACTGTCAGTTGAACTATTTCCGCAAGTAAATGTTCCGTCACACATGGAAGCAATCTATTTGAAGAAAATATCATAATGAGAAACCACCGTAAATTCCGTGTGTTTACATAACAGGATCAACATGGCCATCATATCCTTCTTCAACTTAGAAAGAGGCTGCCTTACTGTGATTCCACTACTTCACATCCATTTAAGAGATTCTCATATAAATGAACCTGAAATAAAAAGAGTAAATTGAATTTTGGGAGAGTAAAAGTGAAAAAAGCATTATATAGGACTGATATCTCAAAGGATTAAGAGGAGGAGGACAGTAAAAAATGCATGCGAATGTAGCTCGGTTCACCGTTTCCCTCCTTGTCATGATTATAACCAAGCCTGTATCATCAAATGGTGGTCGCCCTGCCCTTCCACACATCTGTGCAATAAAATTTTACCCCAAATGTTATATTAGCAATCCAATAATGGGACAACATAACACTGAAAAATCTTCAAGAATTGACTTCCCCACCCTTACCATTTCTGGTAGCCAGTGAGATTGCATAAATAGAAAAAGGTAAAGATATCTTCTGGCTGTATCTGTTTGTGTTTTTCAAGTGCAACGATTATATGTCTGAGAAGACTCTATTATAAATGACTTTCTGAAACCAGCTACTAGTTGACATGTATAGATAGATATATGTTATTCGCTTCATTATTTAAAATATGAAATTATTGGTCGTTTTGACAGGATAAATTCACTAAAATCTTATGCACATCTTAACCTATCCCATATAGTTAGTGACTAAATAAAATCTTGAAAATCACAACAAATCCTGCATTGCAGGGAACAAATGACAAGTCCTTACTTCTATGATGATGACGTGTATAAGTGGTTCAAATTAAGGAGAATCGATACTGCTGAAATTAATTTGTATGCATTGCCATTTTTTAATATTATACACAGATAAGCCAAAATTATCAGAAATGTTAAGAAACAAACCTGCAATATTGTGGAGCGGTCATATTCCATATAGAGACCCTTTTCCTTGTTGCTGGACATAGTTAGATTTCATTAAATTTCTTGGGGAAAAAAATGCATCAATGAAGTGCATATTTCCATTTTTCAAAGAAAAACTGTAGTCATACAAGTGCTGTGTTGATTTAATAACAACTGTATGTGCTGGGAGGTTGATTCCATGGGCTAGTGTATTTGTGGTACAAAGTACTTGAATGTCACCCTTGAGAAAAAGGCCTTCCACAAGATTGCGATCTTTGTGGCAAAGCCCACCATTGTGATAACCAACTATATGTGAAGCAATTTCTAAATGTCAGACTTCTACTGTTAGTTTTCATGCATGGAACTGAATTGCTTTTTAGTATGATTGTTGTATCCAAAACAAGGTGCAGACTTCTGGCATACCCCCATAAAGAATATATGATTGCATTTGCTTGTCACTGCATGACAGAGAAGCCTCCCTCAGGCGATCTTGCTGCTCTCTGTTCCTAATAAATGGATTTGTCTGACCAAAAGTCATGACTATTTGAGAGAGTCGCTGAGCTGCTTCTTGTGCTCCTTTTCTCGTTGAACAAAATATAAGCGCAGATTTTCCTCTTGAGTATTGCATTAGAATATCTAAATGAGATTAAAAAAAGAATGATAATTCTTTACCTTGTACAGAGATGTCAACAGCAGAAAACAAGTTACGAACTAAAACAAATTTGTTAAGCAGTAGGCTGAAGTATGCTTCCTTACCAAAAATATAGTTTTGAAGGCGCTGCATGGAAGTATAAACAATAAAACTTAGAAACAGTGATAAGTTTATTTGGTTCAACGATTTCTTTTAAAATAGCACAGCACAGAGCAAACATTGAAGATTGATGTCATCTGAATTGTGTCAACTGGAAACAAACCTTCTCAAATAGAAAGTCATTCTTGGCTGGGGCATAGCCTGCACAAATTTAATAGTACAACAAATTTGCACTTGTCAAAATAACCTCAATGATTATGAGCCAAGACAATAACCACTATACATCACTTTTCCTAAAGAAAAACATATCTAAGTATCCAACTTCACTGTATAGATATGATAATATGATATGAAAAATACAGAACTGATAAAAAGTAAATTTATAGATGGCTACATTCTTTTTATTTGCATACCAAATACTTTGGTTGTCAGCTTTACTGGCCTCATTTCTTCCCCAAATCTGTGAGTATTCAAAAGAAAATAGTATTTTCTCTGGGTATTGCCTTTCAACATTATGCAACACACTATCTTATGGATGTGGTGGTAAAACCTACCTTTTAATCCCTTGCTCAGGAACCTTAATCCACTCAGCTGCAACAGTATGTATATTATGTTAAAATTTTCCAACTTTTACGTTTACATATTATATTCGTAACTCTTGTGATGAAATCAATTAAAACAAAATTACCTAGATCCTCAATATTTGGAATTGTGGCCGACACAGCAACCAAGCGCACCTGAGCAAGAGGATTTAGTTTCATTTTTGGATTGCAAGAAACGATCTTTATTCTACTAACAA
This sequence comes from Arachis ipaensis, assembly GCF_059453495.1. Lineage (NCBI taxonomy): Eukaryota > Viridiplantae > Streptophyta > Magnoliopsida > Fabales > Fabaceae > Arachis > Arachis ipaensis. The sequence goes on along the minus strand of NC_142441.1, from coordinate 138,547,450 downwards.
TCGCTTCCAACGCTGCTCCACGTGGATCATTCAACAGATGGACTTCATCAATAAGTAGAAGTGCGATGTCACTGAAAAAGCTTAAGCCACCACCTTCTATCCCATAACGTGACACTGCATCAAATTTCTATTCATACGAAAGGAAGTCAACTTCACCACTTGATAGCTGATATCTAGTGAACTATAAATATTCAGTTACCCTACTGCTTGTGCGTGTGTGAATATAACTCTGCAACGATCCCAACTAAAGTTAACCAATACCAGGGAAAAGACCATGAAATGACATTATTTTTGAAAAGCCAATGAGGGAATCCTACCTTATGACACAAGAGTTAACTTCTCCAGTTCAGTTTTTCATCTCGTTCTTTTGGTTGTGGGGACAATATTAAAATACTTAAATCCAAGATAATATTGAGATCTATATCCATTTAATATTTTAAAGAAGAAAAGGCAAAGAAAGCTATAGAATGCGTGGTCTTGCACCTGGGTTTATATAACTTGCATTGACATACTGACCTCAGGAGTAGTCAGAATAATATCTGCCTCGTGAATGTTCCTTGAAGTGTAAGATTCACTATCTCCAGTGAGCTCCAGGCAATTTATTCCCCATGGACCAAACTTGCGATTCCACTCACGGAGCTTCTCTTGTACTAAAGCCTTAGATGGGGCAATATAGACCTTGAAACAAAATATGAAATCATTGTTGCAGTAATTAGTTACGGAAATGACACTGTCGAAATGTTTAAAGTTGTAAACTTCATTATGATTCACCATGTGCGAAAGCTTGGCCCAATGTTTATGTTACAGCACAACAGGTTTTTTTTTTTTTTTTGAAGAATTTGGAAAATGGTGCAAATATGATAGGAGTCTTCTTCTCTTGCACAAATTAAATTACTCCTCACAAGGATTGCCATGATAAAGGTTTTCATTATTCACTGCTGATGCCCTTCAGGAAAGGAACTTACTGTTTTAAGGGACCCCTTTGAATGTATGAATCTTCCATCTGCAGAAATGAACCTGGAGAGAAGCCTCAAAACGCAAAGCTCAAATAGCACTGTTTTTCCACTCCCAGTTGGGGCCGAGATGACCATGTTTGCATCAGAGTGGAAACAGATAGGAAAGCATTCACTCTGAAGTGAATTAAAATACCTGCACTCCATTTAACATGAAAGCTCTTTATAGTAATCAAGAAAGCAAACCTTATGAGATCACTTCAGGTTCCGCTTATGTCTTAATCCTAGACAATCAGAGCTTTGAAAGTGTATGGGGAAATCACAACATTTTATGTCATGTCAGAAATAAATTATGATCACATTTCTTTATCAAACCATGAATGATGGTCAAATGTGAAATACCACTGGCAATGATCAAATCAAAATGTAGGAGCTAAAGCTTCATAGTATATGAACTTATGTTCAACAACGTGTATCCTTCATATAGAAAAAAACACAATACCTGAAACTAAAACAAGAACGAAAAGGTGCTGGCAAATCGAACACCGACTTCAAAGAATATGTGTCCATGACAAAACGCTGAAGACAAACATAAGTTGAGGGAGGGGAAAAAAAGAGAGCATTAGTATAAAATATAGAGACATACATAATTAAAGTAACATAACAATTCCAATATTGTAATATTGGATTACATATCACCAATATTTATAACAGCTAATATTCAGCCAGTAGTGATATACAGTAAACATGCCAAAATTAGAGCAATATCGGGGGGGAAAATAGCGAGACAAAAGTCAACTCGAAAAACGTGAGAGAGAAAAATATCCAACCATTTCTGAGAAACCTAAAAATTTACATAAGATCCATTTTTAGAAATTATATTCAAATTGAATCCCATACTAAGTTACTAACGGATAACTAACGAGAAAATATTTTTAAAAAAAAAGTCAATCGTGAAACGTAAATGCATGCCAGCAGAAACCAAGGGAGAAAAGTAAATGACACGAGTCGAAGAATATGATGAATCCAATTCATAATCTGGAATTATTCACTGTTCTAGGATACAGAGTCCATCGTAATCGTAATTTGCCCAAAAAGAAAATGGAAGATCGTGGATTTTGAGATCATACAGCATTGAAGTAAACAGCGGAATGCAAATTATGACATGAAAGCAACAAAGGAAAGGAGAAATGAGGTGCACGAAAAAGAAAAATTAAACAAACAAACAAAAAAAACAGGGCAAAGAAAAACGATACTAGTTTTGTTCCTCAAGTTGAGAGGCAATAGGTTGCTCAATTTCGCGTTCTTGTGTGCGTTTCCGAAGTGAGGAAGTGGAAGGAACGGAGGAAAATCAGAGAGGAAGAACCGAAGAAGATTGATTCAACGAGCAAAATGCAGAACTAAACGAAGTCGAAAAGAAGTGGTATTTACTATTTATACCTCTGGTGAAGTCCTCTTGGCGGGATCACAACGGAACTTGTTCTCCCTGGCTCCTGCTCTATTTTATTTTTCCTTTTCTTTTTTCTTTAAAAAAAATATAACATTTAATTTTCACCGGGATAATCTAAAAGATTTTTAAGGACAATTAATTATGTTTTATTATCTTAATACATAATTTCAAAGTAGTGTTCAATTATTTGTCACAAAAAAATTCTTTTACTTTAAAAATATTATACTTTTGTCTTTTAATTAAGATTTTTAAAATTTATTCACTTATGCTTATTCTCTAACTGTAGTTTTAAAATTAGGTCCGTTAAATATAACCGAACGACTTAAATCTTTCTAAGTCCATTTTAAAAATGGAATAAAAAATATTAGAGGATAGTCAAAAGTTATTATTTTTTGTCACTAATTAATTATTAATATTTAAAAGTTAAAAAATATTAAGTGATCATTAAAATTTATTTTTTTATTATTAATTAATCATCAATTCAATTCTTTTAGTTTAGTAATCTAATAGTTTTATCTTATATTTTTAAATATTGATAGTTAATTAATGACAAAAAATAACCGAAAATAATAAATTTTGATGATTTCTTAATATTTTTCAAATTAAAAATCGTGTAATAAAAGTTTTGGATTTTACAACCATACTACATGATCAACTATCCAGTCTATCCATTCCGCTACACAATGAAACCACGTATTTGGTGTATCAAAAACAGAAAAGCTCTGCATACAAGCCATTAGGGCTTGTATGCTTTACAAGTTCATTAAGGAATAAACCCAAAAAACGCGCTGCTACACATACGTCCAATACACGCGCTATATAAGATCCCGCGTATATATAACTACCAAATTTAAAAGATTTCTTTCCTTCTTCGTTCTCCTTATTTTCAGATTTGCTCGTTCTTCTTCTCGCGCGTCTTCCCTCCTTCTTCTCGATCGTTATTTTCCCCTCTTTTCTCACTGGTATGTTCTTCGTGATTTACGTTAGTTCCTCTCTCTGCAACTCCAGCTTCGTTTTCTATTTGATTTGTTGTTTTCTGAAATCAAACTTTGAACTCGTTTTGAAGATTATGGATGATTCAACCTCAGATTGTCAGCTGAATCAGGGCGAAGTGGATTATGAATTTGAATCTAACGAAGTTCCTGAGGTTTGATTTACATATGATTACTCTGAATTTTGTTGCAGTCATTTGAATAGCATTGTGTGGCTAAATAATTCGTGAACATTGACTGTGAAACTAACACGTTAACATGAATCTGTGGATTGAATGTAATGTATTAGTTTTGGTTAATTATCTGGAATTTATAGCAGACGCTCGGGTGTAGATCAGAATTTTTTTGGGTGTATTTTTGCGATAAGTGTGGGTGTATTTACAGTTTATGACTTTTTCTGTTATGTTAGCTGAGTTGTTGTCGTTCGGGTGTATTATATCAGACATGATTGGGTGTGTTTTTAGTTTTTGACATGGTGTATTCTGTAGCTAGTGTATTTACAGTTTATGATTTTTTTTTGTTATTTTAGTTGAGTTGTTGCGGTTCGGGTGTATTATATCAGCAATGATTGGGTATATTTTTAGTTTTTGACATGGTGTATTCTGCAGCCTCTCTCTGTTGTTGATGACCAGTTTGTTCCGAAGGTTGGAATGACCTTTACCACCCTTGAAGATGCTGAAAAATTTTACAGAAACTATGCCAAGGCTGCAGGTTTTTCTACAAGAGTTCGGAGCACAAATAGGAAGGGAAACGAGATTAAGAATCAATTGATTACATGTAGCAGAGAGGAAAATGGAAATCTAAAATATCTCCGACCGAGAAGACCAATCCGACAGCCGGTTTAAACTGTCCTGCAAGAATTTATATACACACATTGAAGGATGTCAGTGCTTGGATCATTTCAAAGGTTGTGCTGGATCATTCACACCCTTGCTGTCCAAGTAAAGCAGAGATGCTCAAACAGCACAGGGAACTAAGCATGTCCATTCGTCGTACAATAGAGAATAACGAGGAGGCCGGTATTAGACCAAGCAAAACCTACCAATCATTTGTTGCGGCTGCCGGGGGTCACCGCGAGTTAAATTTTATTGAAAAGGATGTGAGGAATTACATTACGAGAGAAGTGCGGAATGTTTCTGAACAAGAAGATGCAAAGGAATTCGGAAAATATTTGTTAAGAATGAAAGAGAAGAATCAGAATTTCTTTTTTGAGCTTGAACTCGAGGAGGATCAATCGATTAAACTGACTTTTTGGGCCGATGCAAGTAGAGCTGCCTTTGAGTATTTCGGAGATGTTATTTCATTTGACACCACCTACAATACAAACAGGTAACAAACTATCCCTGTTTATGATGCTAAATTAATGTATTTTTATGAATCCGCGGCAGAGGTGTATATTGGGTGTTTTTGGGTGTATTCAAAGCATTTGTTGGGTGTATCTAATGATTTTCCATTCTGCACTATGGTAATTTGTTTCAGGTATAATTTGGTTTGTGGTTCTTTTGTCGGGGTCAATCACCACGGTCAGTCAACACTTCTCGAATGCTCTTTGATGAAAAATGAAGAAATTGAATCATTCAAATGGTTATTTCAATGTTGGCTTCGTTGCATGGGAGGAAATGCTCCGAAAGGGTTTCTCACCGATCAATGCGCATCAATGAAAAGGGCTTTAGAGGCCTGTATGCCAACAACAATTCACCGTTGGTGTATTTGGCATATCATGAAGAAGATTCCAAGCAAATTAAACGGGTACAAAGGACATGCAGAAATTGAACAAGAAATGAGCCAAGTTGTTTGGAACTCTCATAGCAAAGACTCATTTGATAGGAATTGGAATGATTTTCTCCTGAATTTTGGTCTTGTGGACAACAAGTGGCTTTCAGGTAATGTTTGTTTAAAATATGCAGCAGAGGTGTAAATTGCATATTTTTTGGGGTGTATTCATAGTGTATGTTTGGGTGTATTCTGCAGATCTCTATGAAGACCGTCATATATGGGTTCCAATCTATCTGGATCACCACATCTGGGCAGGGATGAGAAGCACACAAAGGAGCGAGAGCATGCATTCATTTTTTAACAAGTTTATTACCCGGAACAGCTCGCTTATTCAATTCGTCAAACAATACGATAATTGCCTCGGAAGCAGGGAGCAAGCAAAGAGAGAATCAGATGTTGCAGATTTTCACACGGTCATACCGTGTGCAACCAAATCCTCCATTGAAGCTCAGTTTCAAGATGTGTACACTCATCAAAAGTTTAGGGAAGTCCAAGCGCAATTCAGAGGAAAGGTGAATTGCATCACTAGATTAACGAATTCTACTCTAGGCTATTCAGTATATGAGGTTGGAGAACAAGTTTTCAGCTCAATATTCAACAAGTTTGTGGTTACTTACGACTCAGTAGCAGCCGAGGTAAAATGCCAATGTTTATTATTCGAGTCGAGAGGGATATTGTGCCGTCACGCACTAAGCGTGTTAAGCTTTGAACGAGTAAGCCAAGTGTCACCGAGATATATACTGGAACGATGGAGCAAGAAGGTAAAGAGGCGACACACACACATCAAGAGCAGCCACGACGAGCCACTGTTGGAGCCAAGAAGCAAGAGGTTTGACCAATTGGTTTTTCGTTCGCAAAATATTTGCGAATTTGCATCCGAATCTGAGGAGCTGACTGCAATTATGCACCGTGCGTACGATAACGTCATGGTTGAGATGAAATTATTGAAAGCCAAAAGGAAGGGCACATCTTCTTTATCTCACGAAGACGCCAACTTGGAATCCGTTAATGAGCTTCAAAGCCCTCCAAGGATTCGAACAAGAGGACGTCCAAAAAATAGGCTAGGTTCAAAGTTGGACAAAGAGATTGCAAATGTCATAAAGAAGAAGAAAACGAAAGCTTTAAACGAGGTAAAAGTGATGTTCTTTAAATACGTGGTGATTGAGTTTAATTTTCTCGTTAATAGTTTAGCTAATATGTGAGTTTGTTATATTCAGTTGAACCTCTTTGATGCTGCATCAGTGGTGCATTCAAATTCCAGCCAATATCAAGCACGTGTTATGAATTATCAGTTCAGGGTACCAGCAGCAGCGGATAATTCTTTGGGTGTATAGTTACAGAATATGGGTGTAAAAGCACTGTTCGTTTGGGTGTTTTTCTGAATTTTCTTGTATTTCACATTTTACATATATATACATATATATACTTCAGAACCTTATTTTTATGTTATAAAATGCTGTTTGTTTTTTTTTTTTTACAATGTTTTATGGGTTTTATGTTATAAAATACAGTTTGCATATGTATGGTATTAAGTGTTTAGGATTCAGGGTTTTAGGGATAAAGCATCAGGGGTGATAGATTTATGGGTGTATATTCAACTTTCTTTGGGTGTAAAAAATGGCAGGTTATGGGTGTATATTTTGGTTTGATGTTTTCCTTCATATTATAGTACCTGTAATTCATACATTTTAAATACAGCAGATAGAATTTAATTATTGAAAGAAATTTCACAATAAACTGCATTATAATTGTCAAATATTTACAACATGTCTTCCATTTGTTACAAACTATATAACATTTACATTAAGTAGTGTCAACATCCTGAGAATCTATCTGACAATATGGACTCAATAACAACGAGGATGGCCTGGACAGTCTGATTGCATTACTTCCCCTAATGGCTTCATCTTTGTCTAGATTCATATCATGAAATAGAATCCGGGAAGCATATTCTACTCTAAAGTGGTCCACCTCGTCCTACAGTAAAAAAGAATATTCTGTTTAATCAACCATGTTAATTGAGTAACGTAATACAGAGTTATTTAGTTTTAAACATATTTACCTGGGTCCAATTGTCCCACTCATACTTCCGCCTCTTAATGTTTGCGGGCTCAAATATCTCAAGCCACCTCAATACGTAGATAGCACAGTCATAGCTGAAAACAGAAAAATAAATTATAAATTACATATAGGAAAGTTTAATTTTCAGAGTGAAAGATTGATACCTTGTCTTTTGGCCCGAAATCTTAAGGTATGGTGCTACAATTTTCCTGTCCATGTCCTTTGATTTCAGAGGTGCTCCCCCAGCATATACTTTAATTCGTGAAATTACGTATCCCTTAAAACACAAAACAGATCAGTAATACATGAATAATTTCAATAAAAGCATACACCCAAAGGAGCTAATAGTTACACCTTATATTAAATAGAAATACACCCAACTATATATATATATACACAGAACACAGAACCAACTTACAACAAATTTATTCAGTGCAGTTCTCGCATCGGAAGGAGATTTGTTGTGTAATGGGTTGACTATATAAAAATTCCTCTTTCTTTTATCAGCGATCCATAACCACTAATGTTGTGAATAGCAAATAGGTGCAACTATATCTGAAATATGTTCAGATTGAACACTGTTTTAGTTAATTTGCCATGTAAGTAAAAAATGATAATAAGTAGTTTTAGAAATGAAAACTTACATAACGATGCGATTTTAATTTTTGAAGGTCCAAGAAGGGTATGAACATTGGGTAGTCTTCCACACTGAATGGCTTATCGTTTTTAGGCTGTAAGAATACGCCATCTGGATGATTTGCAAGGGCCATGTTCTGCAAAAATTGTGAACAACCAAATGAATCCAGAAAATACACCCAAATAAATAAACAACTGAAACCCAATTGGACATAGAAAATACACCTAAATGAATAAACAGAATACACCCAATATAAGAAAAAGAATACACCCGAAGGTATGAAGAAAATACACTCAAAATTCGTTGAAGCAACCCTTACCAAAATATCAGGGGGGAGACAGTATACTTCTTCTTGAAACCTTGGAATATTTTGTTGGTTTATGATGAAGCACATGACAGTGACAATCTAGAAAAAGATGCCGAAATTAATTTTACATCAATCAGCATTGTAGTTAATTTTGGTGATAAAAAACTTAATGTTGTTGTACTATTACCTCAGCTTCTATATGCGATTTAGGCGCGAGTGATGCAAGGTGAAATTTTGACAGAGTGTATCTATCTTGGGCTTGGAGTCTGCAGATGTCGTCAAACTCATCAGTTCTCCCATTTGAATAGGTCTTCACTCGTATAGCCCAGTGGTAGCATTTCTGTTTCATGTCAGTAGTATTTAAATTCGGCCTGACAGGAGTTTCAAACTTCTCGAAACTCTCTGTCCCACTCTCCTTTGGAATTGGATGACTTTTTTCTTTTTTTTGTCACCCCACCACTTGCAATTTTATGTACCAGATCCTCTAACTGTTCCAGCAGTTTTGGGGTTTCTGGAGTTTTTGCCCTGTGTTCATCTTGCGTTGACGCTCCCTCCTGCGTTGTTGTTTCTTCTTGGCTGGAATCAGTGAAGCCAAGGCTGAATGATGGCATCGGATCCGTTTTAGGAACGTACGATGCTGTCCGTGCCATCATCATCAACGCAGCAGCGTCTTCTAGGGCTAGATTACTGCGTGATCATGTATAACATATTATAACAATAAGAATATATAAATGATAACCAAAACATTGATATGGAGCTGGGGGAAGTGTGGGTGTGCTTTCTTCAACTTGTTGGGGGGGAGGTTCAGGAGTGTTGCACAGCACATAAAATTAATCATGACATAAAAAAAACTATTCCGGGGCAATATACACCCAAACTGTAACCTAATATACACCTAAACTGTAACCCAATATACACCCATACATTGATTTTACTCTAATGAACTTACATTTTAGATGGAGTTGGGGGAAGTGTGTGTGTGCTTTCTTGAAGTTGTTTGGGGGGGTTCAGGAGTGCTGCACGACACATAAAATTAATCATGACATAAAAAAAACTATTTAGGGGTAATATACACCCAAACTGTAACCCAATATACACCCAAACTGTAACCCAATATACACCTATACTGTAATAAAATATACACCCAAGGTGGAATTTTATTGAGTCAGTTACACCCATAGATATGAGTCAAATACACCCATATATATCAGTCAGATATCACTCAAACATGCATTAATTTACAAGGTCAAGCAACATTACAAGGTCAAGCAATATACACCCATGGACAAGCAAATATAAGAACAGTTGCAACTGTTGACTATTACAATATATCAGTTCAGAAATATACACCCAACAATTTATGCCATATACACCCAACAAATTACTCCATATATACCCACCAAACTACGGAATATACCCCTAAAAATCAGTTACCAGTAGAACTAGAACTACGTAGAACAGTGTAACATAGAACCAAGAATAACAGTAAAACCTAGAACAAGTAGAACATTATTAACTGTAAAATGAGACGTAGAAGAAGAAGAACAGTAAAACGTACAACAACGTAGAAGAACAGTAAAATCTAGTTCTTCGATTTCGAAATGTGGAATGTATACAGGATGACTAAAATAGTAACGTAACGTACCTTCAGTATTATAACTTCGTTTTTTCTGGAGATTCTCGATCGAGAGTTCTATGTTGTGTTGATGAAATTTTCGAATCTGAGCGACAAGTTGTATATCTTCGCTTTCGAATGTTTCTCGAAAATGGAACTGTTGAGTTTTCTTTGAATGGCTTTAAGAAGTAGAAGAGTGCGTCATTAAGGAGCGGTTTACGCGAAGTGCAACCGTTTGGGTAGAGCGCGTGTAAATGACGCTCCATTCAATGTTATTCACTGCGTGTGTGGAAGGATTGTGGGCTGGGGTTTGTATCACTTGTAAGGCCTTTTTGCTTGTATGTGTAGCAGGCCCGATACAAAAAAAACTTTTTAGTTATGTTGTCTTAAAAAAAATAAATTTGATTATTTTATTATGATAAATTTAATTATTTTATTATAAAAGATATGATTATTCCAATAATTAATTATTTTGTTAAAAACATATATAAATATAATATATAATTATTAATTTAGTAGTTGTTCATAAAATATCTTTTAATAGAATAAATAGATTTTTAAAAAATTTGTAGTCAATTTATATATTTTTAAGGGGAAAAAAAGTATAATTAAGTCCTTGAGAAATTTTTGCTAAAGATTTATAGGTTCTATAAGAAAAAAATACAAAATAAGTTTTTAAAAAATTACATCACTAATCTTATAGGTTTCTAATGAAACAAGATATATAAACGATTGACAAAAGATGCATTAGATTTATAAATCTCGAATGAATTAGATAAAGAAAAAATTTAGGAGCAGCATTTTTATTAAAATTTAGTCAATATTTAACTAATAAAAAAAAGTGAATAATTTTATACTATTAAATATAATCTAATATTATTAAAAATACTAATAATAATTAATTAATGATTACAAATCACAAAATCTATTGACTTCCTAACACTCTTCAATAAAAAAACCAACAATTTAGTAACTTATAAATTTAATCATATTATATATACATATATATATATATATATATATATACTCTGTATAAAATATAAAAATATAAAATAAATTAAACTATATATATATATATATAACTTATTTTCGGTGCACTCAACATTTTTTAAGAATTTAAACTATTTTTTACTTTAGTTGAATTAGTTTTAGAAACTGATTAGTATTTTTATATGTAATAATATTATAGAAATATAAATCTTTTAAAATTATGTTAGTTTTGTCAACATTATAAATTATAATACAAAAAATTTATAAGATCAAACTACTTTTATAAAAAGGTTATAAGAGGTAAAAATCTCTGTCAACTAAGAGAACCAAGATCTCTGTAGATAAAAAATTCAAATAATAAGTTTTTTAGTTATTATTTTCATGTAAAAGAATTTAATTTTTTACTAATAATTAATTTTAATATTCATTATCTAAAACTTAAAAAGAATTTAATTGTATACTTTTACATTAATGAGATGTTAACTATGTCACACAAATAAAAATAATTAATTTTCATGCTTGTTATTTTAAAAAATACTTTTTTCTCTATAAATATAAAAATATAATTAAATATTAGTATAAAAATATATATATTGATAGTTATCAAATTAATTATTAACTTAAAATTAATTTTTTTGAAATAATTGAACCTTGATTCTAATTATTAATCACAACATTAGTATTACTATTCTCTCTAAATTATATATAATAAATAGGTTTAATTACTCTGTTGGTCCCTATATTTTCGCAAAATTTTCAATTAGGTCTCTATACCTTTTTTCCTTTTAATTGGGTCCCTGCATCAAATTTTTTTTAATTAAGTCCCTCTTGGTAGTAACTGGCTTAATTGTATAGGGACCGTACAAAAAAAAATTAGTGCAGGGGCTCAAATAAAAGGAAAAAAAAAAGTGTAGGGACTCAACTAAAAAAAAAATTAGTGCAAGGACTCAATTAAAAGGAAAAAAAGTACAGGGGCCTAATTAAAAATTTCGCAAAACTATAGATAGAGACCAACAGAGTAATTAAACCTAATAAATATTTAAAGAAAGAGAAGTAAAAATATAGATTAAAAAGATAAACGACAAAAATTTAAAACTAAATAAAAAAACTAAAAATATATGCATATAATTTACTTATTATAATTTTATAAATTTAATTGGATTATATTATTTTATTAATTTTAATTTTTATAGAACAAAAAGATAGAGAATGAGAGAGAAAAAAGAGAAAAAGATAAAAAAAAAATGAGAGAGATTGTTAATTTTGGGAAAAAAGATTATATTTTTATTATAATGAAAGAATATCTCCTAATATACTTTAGTTTGTCAAATTAAAAATGTAAAATATAAATTATAAGTTATGTATAGAATGAAAAGAATAGAGAGAAATAGAAAATGGGAGAGAGGTTAAAAAGAGGATGGAAGAAAGAAGTTTGATAATTTTAAAAGAAAATATTTTATCTCAATTTTAATGAAAGTGTCGTGCGATAGATTTTGGGTATAAAATTAATAATATAATATAGCTATATTTTAATTTTAATGAAAAATACTAGAAGGCTATTAATGCTAATTGATAGCCAAAAATAATAAATTTTAATGGTTTTCTAGTATTTCTTAATTAGAATTTTAATATTTTAATTTTAATTTTAATTACAATTAGAAAATATAATGTTATACATTTTAATTGTAAAAATTATAATTAGTCATTATTAATGATATATAAAAAATATAGAGTAGACGAAAAAATAGGAGAGATAAAAAAAGAGAAAAAACTCTTTAATTTAAAAAAAAATTAATTACAATTATAATAAATAAATAACATATGACATATTTTAATTATAAAATTAATAATATAAAATATATAATAAATTTATCTAATGTGATAAATATAAACTAAATTCCAAAACCTAAAGTGATCTCTCAAATTTATAATTTTTATCATTTTAATCTTTTAATTTAAAAAAAAATCACTATTAAATCCGAGATCCAGCTCTTTGGACATACTTTTCTTGTTATTTCAAAAACAAACTTGGGTGATCAAGACTTTGTACCGTTGTAGAATAAATAAATAAATAGGAATGAGAAGTAGATATGGAAATAAAATAGGAGAATAGGAAGATTTTACTAAAACTCTTTAATATGTATATCTCTTTATAATTGATATTTTATAACACACTTTCAATAATAATATACTCAATATAACATATATTGTAATTTATTTGAAGGTATATATTCCTTCTAAACTTTGTTTATGCTATCTATCTATCTTTTGACACTGATTTGGAACCTATTTATATGGGTGTATTTGTTTTTGCGTTTGAAGGGTGAAAAATATATTTTTTGAATGTCAATTTTTTGTTGGGTTAATTTTTTTTTATAAATGTAAAAGTGCTCAAACTCATATTTACAAAAAACAACAAATTTTAACTTTTGCGTTCCACTAACTAGTTTTTATGTTTTTTTTAATTTTCTTCTATCAATTCTATCATTCATACATGTTATTATTTTATTTATAAAATTTTTATTGTTTTTTTTAAGAATACTAAAAAAAATATTATATAAAAAAAATACTAAAAAAAAGTATAAAAAGATTAAATATACTTAAAAGAATAATATTATAATTTAATAGTATATCTTTTTTAATAATTATTTATTTAAAAGTGATTTTAACTAATATTATTTAAATAATATTTATTTTATCAAAATTAATTTTAATATAAAATTATTAAATATAAATAATATTGACACAGATTTATTTTTATCCAAAATCAATTTTATTTAAATTTCAGTTTAACAAAAGCCAATTCAAAAACACATAAATATCCTACAACATTAACATAGTTGCCACATTAAAATTGAAATAATAGTTGCCAAATTGGATTTGAATCAATAGTTTAGTGATGCGCCAGGCATACCAACTATTGACATCCAAAATATAATAATAAATTAATAATACTATAACATTTTTTTTATGTCAATTTAGGATATGTTTTGTTAAAATTTTACTAAAAAAATCTTAAAGTAAAAAAAAAAGTATAATATCTATTTATGATGAAAACTGTCTCGTTAAAAATTTTGTAAAAAAAATTCAATAGAAACAAAATTTTGATTAAAAAAAAAGAGTACAGTCTCTTTCTTTGTTATTAATATCACTTAGGATTTCGAAATCGACACATTTCGATCTGGTATACCAATCTTTCAAATGAGGATGTCAGAAATGACTGAATAAATCTGCCAAATTATCACTTAAACGAATTTGTTGAACATCGATTGTTCTTTTGAAGGTAATAAGTGAAGATGAATTTTAAAAAAAATATGCTTTATTCTATCATCTTTGATATATTCACCTTTAAGTTGATCAATGCATGGTACATTATTTTCATACAAAATGGTTGGAGCTATTTTTTTATTAGATAATCCACGTGACGATTCAATATATTAAGTCAAACCTCTAAGCCAGAAACATTAACGACTTGTTTCATGTATCACAAGTATTATAACATGATTAGAGAATGTTGCTGCTATAGTCTATTTTGTGAATCTCCATGATATAGCTATATTATCATATGTGAATAGATACCCGATTTGAGATTTGTCTTTGTATGGATCAAATAAATATCCTGCATCTTCATAGCCAACTAACTGTGACTTGAATTCATATGGATAAAATAATTCTATATCAATTGTTCTGCAAATATATCGAAAAATTTGTTTGACTCCATTCTAATAACTTTTGGTTGGAGATGAATTGTACCTTGCTAATAAATTTACAACGAATAATATATAAGGTCGTGTATTATTAGTGAGATACATTAGTCCTCCAATGACACTAAGATATGGTACTTAAGGACTAAGAATATTTTCATTTTCTTCTTTAGGACGGAACGCGTCCTTTTTCATATCCAAAGATCTTACGATAATTGGAATACTTAATGAATGTGACTTCTCCACATAAAATCTCTTCAAGATTTTTTCTGTGTAATTTGTTTGATGAGTAAAGATCCCTTTATTTGTATGTTTGATATGCATATCAAGACAAAATTTAGTCTTTTCGAGATCATTCATTTCAAACTCTTCTTTTAGAACTTTTATAATTGTTGGAATCTCTTCAAGAGTTCTAATAATATTTAAAAGATCAATATACACAGCAATTATAATGAATCCAAATATAATTTTTTTTTATGAAAACACATGGACATATATCATTGTTCTTGAATCTTCTTTTATCATATATTGAGTAAGATGATTATACCACATTAGTTCGGATTGCTTTAAACCTTATAAAGATCTTTGCAATTTGACTGAATATAACCCCTGAGAACATTCATTAGATGATTTAGATATCTTAATTCCTTCAGGGACTTTCATATAAATATCACGATCTAATGATCTGTATAAATAAATTGTCATCATATCCATTAGATGCATATCAAACTTATGATATGCAAATAAACTGATCAGATAACGCAATGTAATTTCATCCACTATAAAAAAATATGTTTTTTCATAATCGATTCTAGGTCTTTGTAAAAATCCTTGCACGACAAGTCTAGCCTTATAAGAATTACAAGTCCATACACTTCATATTTTGCAATTAAGTCTAATTCTGCTTTCATAGCTTCTTTCTATTTTGGCCAATTATTTTTTATTGACATTTTTCGACTGTTCTTCACTCAAGATCAGCATTTTCACGCATGATGTGAAATGCCACATGATATACAAATATTTTATTGACAATTGTCTCATTTCGATTTTATTTTTCTCCCGTAAAGATATAATTTATCGAGATCTCATTATTTTTATAATTTTCTAATTTTTCAAGTACCTGAACATCTTTTAGCATTAAAACTACATCCAAATTTTGAATAACTGCTAGTATCTTTACTATGTTTTATATTTTTCAATAGGAATAATATTTGTCTTTTTTTTTTAGGATCTTAGTCTTTGAAACCGACAGGTCTACTTCACTTCTGGCATGAATTTATTTCAGTAGCCATTTGTCTAACTGGGACATTAATTTGAATTTGGGTATTTTCAACTAGTATATAGGATTTAATTATCCTTTTCGTATCAGAAAATGTATCAGGCAGTTTATTTGCTATTCGTTACAAATATATAATCTTTTGAACTTCTAGTTCATATTGTCCTGAACGAGAATCTAGATGCATCAAGGATGATGGAATCCAATTAAGTTCTTTTTCAAGTGGTTTATCCGCTCCTCCTAATGTTAAAAATATTGATTCATCAAAATGATAATCTGCAAATCGGACTTTAAATATATCTCCGGTTTGTATCTCAAGATACCTCACTATAAAGGGAGAATCATATCCAACATATATCCCAATTTTCTTTGGTGTCCCATATTGGTGCGATTAGGCGAGACAACTGAAACATATATCGGACACCCGAATATTCTTAAATGAAAAATATTTGGCTGTTGGCCAAAATCTAACTGTAAAGGAGAGAATTTGTGATAATTCGTTGGCTTTAAACAAATAAGTGCTACGGCATGCAAAATGGCATGCCCCCAAGTAGAGGTTGGAAGATTTGTTCTCATAAGTAAAAGTCTAGCAATCAATTAGATTCGTTTAATAAGTGACTCTACTAGCCCATTTTGTGTATGAATATAAGCTACTGGATGTTCAATACTTATATTATTGGCCATACAATAAGTATCGAAAACTTGGGAGATAAATTCGTCAACGTTATCAAGACAAATTGTTTTGATTGAATTTTTTAAAAATTGTGCTTTAAATCAAATAATTTGAGTAAGTAATATCGCAAATACCAAGTTGAAAGAAGACAATAAGTACACATGTGACCAGGGGCGAAGCTACCTATTATGGAGGGGAGGGAGTGCCCCCCAAAATTCTTTACAAAAATAATAAAAATTAAAAGAATGACCCCCTTAAAAAATATATGGTCTCTCCCCTTTGAAAAATGTATAGCTGATAAACTCCAGTTTTGTAGTTTATCTTGTGTTGAATTTAGGGGATTTTATCAACTTATCTCATATTTATTCAATGAAATAGCATGCTTTTATAATTCTCCCTAATTTGCGCTTAAGAGTGAAAATATGCTTTTGAGCCTTTAAAATAGCTAAATTTAATTCACTTCAATCCCATTCAATGACTTGATATGTTTGTTGAGTGATTTCAGGCTTATAAAACAAGGATTGGATGGAAGAGATGAAGAGAAAAGAATACAAAATGGAGAATTCATGAAGAAATGAGCATTTGGAGGACTCAAGGCCACGCGCACGTGTCATCCACGCGTACGCGTGAGAAGGAAATCTACCAACGACGTGCACGCATCACCCACGCGCACGCATGGCGCTGATCACGTGACCTCATTAAAGTGAAGATGCTGGGGCGATTTCTGAGCTTTCCAGGCCCAAATCCAACTCATTTCTGTGGCTATTTGATGCAGAATTCAAGATTGGACAAGAGGGGGAGCAATTAGATTAGGTTAGGACCATACTTTAGGTAGTTTTTAGAGAGGGAAGCTCTCTAGAAATTAGGATTCTTAGTTTAGTCTTCTCTTAGATTTAGGTTTAATTACTTGTTTTGATTTAGTTTCCTTTATTTTTTCTTGTTGATTTGCTTCAATCTTCTCTTATTTCTTCTTGTTAATTTCTCTTTTATGCCTTTTTTTAGTTTATGAACACTTTTGTTGATTTTAATTTCATTTAATGTAATTTGATGTTTCTTTGTTTATTGTTGTTTAATTGAGTTGTTATTATTGTTTCCTTGCAATTGGTAGTTGTTAGATTTTATAATTCTTGCAATTTTACCATGCTTTTCTTTTATACCTTCCAAGTGTTTGACAAAATGCTTGGTTGGATGTTAGAGTAGCTTTTTGAGCATTCTTGACTTGGAAAGAGAAATTAGGCAATCTTGAGCCATTAATACCCAACTTATGTTGGTGATCTAGAGTTGTTAGTTAATATTATTTCCATTGACTCTAATCTCTTGCTAATTCAATTAGTAAGTTAATTAGGACTTATGGATTGAGATCAACTAGTCTTATTTGACTTTCTCTCAATGTGAAGATAACATTGTACCTTCTTCCGATGTTGGAGATGACGAAATAGGATTAGCTCTTGTTAACTATTGTATGATAATTAATGACTAGGATAGAAAGCCTTAATTCTCAATCCTTGCCATGAATGCCTCCTTTTTAGTAATTGCTTTCCTTAGTTGTTTGATTTACATTTCTTTTCCTTTTTAATTTCTTGTTTTATCAACCCAAACCCTCGAAACTCATAACCAATAATTGAGCACTCGATTGTGATTCTTAGGGAGAATGATTCAGGACTAATACTCTCGGTTATTTTTATTGGGTTGGACTTGTGACAACCAAAATTAGACTTTGATTGAGTGTTATTTGTCGGTTTGGAACTATACTTGCAACGAAGTTATTTCCTCTTACCGAGAAGAAATTCTAAGCCGACGATAAACCTTATATTAAGTTTTTGGCGCTGTTGCCGGGAGATTGCAATGTGTGCTTGTTATTGGTTATTGTATATATGTTAATATTGTGGATAGCTTGATGTTTTGTTTGTTTGCTAGTTTTTACTAGTTGTAGCATCTTGTTTTTCTTGTTTCTTGTTAGTTCTTGTTTTTATTTTCTTTTACTATTATGAATTCTCATCACTTTGGCTATGAGTTCGGTTCAAACTATGTTGTAAGAAATGGAAGCTTCAATGAGGATATGCATCAAGGATTTAGAAATCAAAGGTGGGAAGAGCCTTAAGCATATAGACAACTTTCTTGGCAACAACCTCCTCCGGTTTCTTATGGATACAATCCAACTCCTAATGCTTACCAATCTAATGGATGTGGTGACCCTCATTGTGGTTGTCAACCACAACCACTACATGCATATAATTCTTTCCCTCAACATAGCCCTCAACAACCTTACTCACAAGCCCCATTCCACCATTCACCTCCATATGATCCTAACTCATATCCACTATGCCAACAACCATATGAGCCATATTTAGAGCCAACACCATTCCAACATCAATATTCTTAAGAACCATCAATTCCATATATATTACCTCCATACCCTTACCAAGATGAACCACCTTCCAGTTATGAACCATTTTCCCCAAACAATGAACCCTCTCTTCTACCACCTCTTTCAATGGATGAAGCTCTCCATACCATCTTGTAAGAACAACAAAGAGATATTATTTCTTATATCCAAAAGTAAGAAGAGCAGCAAAAGGAGCTAAAGAAGATAGAAATCATGGTGGCTACCATGACTGAAGCCGCTAACCTCATGGCCCCCCACCTAAGCTCATGCATTCAAGATACTCCCATTGACGAATGTGGAGGATCGACCAAGGAGCATAGTGAGGGAGTGAATTTGGAGTTTCAAGGTGAAGAAGAGGAGTTGAAGGAAGAATTGCAACAAGAGGAGGAAGTTGAGATAATTGAGCCGGAAGGAGTGGTTGAAGAATTAGGAGAGGTTGATCAAGAATTGGACTCAATCATTGATGAGTTCTTGTCCACACTAACAAATCACCTCGATGATACTATTGATCCTTCTTCCATTGAGCTTGAAAGCTATGTTAAGGAGGGTACGCAACCTCCAAAGCATAGGATGAACGATGAAGAATTGGAAGAAGTTAGGCAAGCAACAAATCTTTCTCTTGATGATGATTCCACACCAACACATGATTCTTTTGTATTTGTGGAGTCTTCTCCCATTAAAATTGAGGTAGATGTTGAGATAAGTTTCACATTACCTCCAAGTTATGACATGAAGGATGGAGAAGAGCTAGAAGAGGTTGGTGAGGAAGTGATTGAATGTGAAGAACCTTGTCAAGAGGTGGAGGTAACCAAAGAAGAGCACAAAGGAGTGGACCTCATATTGTCAAAGTGTGGGGAAGCCCCTCTTCCTAAGTCACCATCATCCTTTATACCATTCAAGTGGGTAAATTCATATCCCTTAGCTTTCTTATTCCACTTGAATATGGTTTGCTTGAAACGGATGGTCAACTTAGGAATATTTATGGAATGAAAAGCAAGAAAGAGTTGGTTAGTGGCAGGCATCATAATTCAAGGTTCACTATGGTTGCCTCATCTAAGTTTAAGTGCAATGGTTGGTGTAATGCTACATTGAATGGGTCTAGGAAGGTGTTTGGATGCTCAATTGAGAATTCACAAGCCTTGTCACCCAGATTGAACTATGATTGTCAACAAGAAGACGGGTGCAAAAACAAGGTTTGGGACCCCGGAATCCACTTCGACAATCAACAACTTTGGGGCCTTGTCACTCATTTCAATTCGCTTGAAGGCTTTATGCGCCTAATTTGGGATCCCGGTGGACATTGGATATGCAAACATTAGTGGGGATTCAAAGAAGAATTCAAGCATAAGCCACCATAGCAAGGACCCCATCAATTGTCCAACTTAAGGACTTTAAATGAAAGTGCTAGGTGGGAGACACCCCACCATGGTAAACTCTTTTCATTTTTCTCTTTTGTAAATATTGGTAAAATTAGTTTAATTTCATGTTTAGTTTGGTTTGTTGTGTTTATTTGGGAGTCTAGTATGTTAAATAAGGTTTGATGGTGTTTTAGTAGCTGTTTGGATGTTTGGAATGCTTGGTTTGGTGCAAGAAATTGGAAAATTTTGAAAAATAGAGCACCCAGCCACGCATACGCATCACCCACGCATATGCATGAACCCCAAGTTTCCAACCCCTCACGCGTACGCCTCGCCCACGCGTACGCGTGACACCCAAAATTTCCAGGTGCAGTACCAAAACCAGAGAGTTGTGTGCATAGTGTGCTGAAATTGTGCGTCTAGCACAATTTTGACCCACGCATACGCATGCTCCACGCGTACGCGTCATCTTCTTTTCTCTCTTATCACACGTATGCGTCGATGAGGCGTACACGTCGCACCCTGTTTCTGCCATGAACGCATACGCGTGACCTGATGCGTATGCGTGACCCTCGGCCCTGTTTTACATACTTCTTTTCTTCTCTTCTTTCCATTTCTTTCCTTCTTCTCTCTTCTCTTCTTTCCTTTCTTTCCTTCAACCATCATCCAACACTACCAATCACCATCTATCACCAACTCCTTTAGTTAGTTAGTTATTTAGTTAGTTTAATTTTTGCTTAATTTTCTGTTTTTCATGATAAGTGTTGGATTATTAATTTTGTTTGTTGTTTATTGCTGCTTATTATTAACTTGATGCTATTTTAGCATAACTGTTTTTTATATTCATTGTTGGATCTCTTTATTGAGGCTACTTTGTTACTTGGTTTTGAGTTCTTCATGTTGAACATTTGCGTACACCAAGTATTTATGACATTGCCTTCAAGACTTTCTAAATCTTTTGAATTGCATGATTTGGCCACCATGTGATTTGAATTCTTTTCTTTGACTAGGCAATTTCTTGATCATATGCATCCATATGTTATGCTTATGCCTTAATGACATGTTGACCATTAACTGTTTACTTATGTGCTCTACACATATTTGAAACTGTTCATTCTGGCATAATGCTTCAATTGTGAATTAGATTGTAAAATCACCTAGGGACATCCTTTTGTAATTCTCAAGCTATATGGACCATGCTTACTATGTGATTGATTCTCACCTCTAGTTCTCTTTTACTACATTGCATAGCAACCATGTTTCCCATTTTATGTCCAGTAGGTGATGTGAGCCAAAATACAAAGTGTGTCATTGATTGATGTGTGATTTTCATTATTCCTTTGTTCATTAAGCTTCCTTGCACATCAATCAATGTCCATTCATCATCCATTTTACAATCGCTTAATTCTTGCTTGAATGCTTTCATTCTTCTTCACTACTTGTTTGGTTGTCTTGACCTACAAGTTTTCTTTAGCGTATCTCAAGCACACTAGAATGAGTGAAGGTACACCTCTTTTGTAATTGTGACATAGCTTCTATGCTAATGTGTGTTCTAAACCGCATGCAACTTAGAACTCACACACCATTTTTCATCGATGTCACACTAATTCACTCACTTCATTCTAGTGATTCTTACCTCATTCCAACAATCTACGCTTCCTTGCTTTTGCATTTTCTCATCTTACTGTGTTATTTGCTATTTTTCATGGGTGACTCATCATAAGCAAAAACGAAAGCGGGAGCAACATAGTTGTCAAAACTGAACTGGTGATCGAACCGGTGAGGTTACTGGGTCACTGGGTTATTGGTTCAACCGGTAGGTCACTAGTCGAACCGGTTAACCCGGTATAATTAAATAATTATGTAAAATTTAATTATTTTTTCTTTATTATAAGTACTTTTATTTTGTTTTTATAAAAATAATTATCATTTTCAAATTTTAATACTTTATTAATTAATTTATATTTATTGTATTATTATATTATTATAAGTAAAAACTTACATACAGTTAATTTTCATGTGAATTTGATATTCAAAAATAGTTAGATGATTTGACAAGTTTAACTAAATATCATCAAACGATTTTCAATTATTAACTTCATATGAAGATAACTGCATGTGAGTCTTTACCTATTATTATATACTACAAGTATTTATTGAAAAAATAATATTAATAGATATCATATAATCATAAAAAGAAAAAATAAATTATGGTTAATATTTTTTTTATCTTTTTAATATATATATATATAAATAAAATTTATAGTTAAATAAAATATAATTGATTTAAAAATGAGTGACTTTAAAATTAAAATTAATTGAATATAAGTAAAATAAAAAATTGCTATATGTATTTATTAAAAATAATATTAATATATTATATAATTATGAAAAGAAAAAATAAGTGAGTTTATAATTATTGTTAAATAAAAATATAATTAATTTAAGAATGAGTGAGTTTATAACTAAAATTAAAATAAATTAAATAAAAATAAACTATTTGATGAAAGATATATATATATATATATATATATATATATATATATTATAATTTGCATATATATTATTGAAAATCAACACAGTTTAGCGGCAAGGAAAGGTTTTGATCTTACAGAAGATAGGGGTTCGAACCCTATATCACACGTTTTGGATAATTTTGACTTTCAAACGGTTCGGTCAGACCGGTCTTACCGGGTTTGACCGGTTCACTCTGAGTTTGACCGGTTCGTTCTGGTTTCATACCTTGCACGGTCCAAATGTCAAACTGGACCGATACTAGGTCCGGTTTACCGATTTTTTTATCAAACCGGCCAGTCTGGTCCGATTTTGCTAACTATGGGGAGCAAGAACCCACAGCAACCGATTGATCCACCAGCTGAAGGTGGCAATCCGTATAGTCGCCGTACCCCCTTGCTCATCTTTGAATGCACCGAGGACAGTGCAAACTTTTAAGTGTGGGAAGGTCGTCCGACCAATCGGTGTTTTTGGGTGACAAATTTCTAATCCCAACACTTTCGCATTTCATTTTTAAGTCTTTTAGAATTTTTAGTTGCATTTCCTTAGTTTGCATATATATAATAAGCTTAGTCAAAATAATAAAATTTTCCAAGAAATTCATCTATAGGCCACCCCAATTGATTTGAAAAAAAAAAATTCATTGAACTTGCTTGAATTATATATATTGTGGGACTTGTTTTTAAGCTAAGAACACATAAGCATGTGAGTTTTGAGCCTAATTGTGTGATTACATCATATAATCACGATTTTCATTCTTGTGTGTATTATTCTCTTTCTATGATTGCAATCTTTGATTTGTTTGATTCTTTATGTCCATTATTTTGTGTATGAATGCATTCATATGATTGAGGCCATCGTTTCAAATAGCTCACTTACCCAAATAGTCTACCCTTTTATCTTTCGTTGTTAGCCAACTTTGAGCCTATGCTAAACCCATTTGTTCTTAATTTTAGCACATTACTAGCCGTAAAGCGAAAAATAATAAATGTCCCTTGTTTGGATCTTTGATTAGCTTAGACTAGTGAGAGTGTTTATCATTTAATTGTGGGAGAGTTAGGAACACTGGGTAGAGATAAAAGTGTATTTTTGGTATTTTTGTTAAAAATTTTAGAAATTGGGTACATACTCATGCATTATATATTTAAACCATATGCATTGGTACCTTTGTATATAATTTATCAAAAGAAAAAGAGAAAAACAAAAGAAAAATAAAAGAAAAATTGTAGAAAGAGAAAAAAAAGAAAAGAAAAAAAAGGAAGCAATAAAAAGGGGACAAAATGCCCCAAAGTAAAGCAATAATAATCAATGCATATAGGTTGTGATAAAAAAGAGAATGCATGAGTGTGTGAAAAAGTGAAGAATGGGTAGTTAGGTTTGCTCTAAATAGTATAGGTTGTCATAGGTTAGGTAGAAAGTTTAAGTTAATCAAAGATTCAAATTCTAGTCTACCTAACCAAATAAATTCTTACCTTGACCCTAGCCCCATTACAACCCATGGATAAGTCCTCATGATATTTGTATGCATGCATTGAATAATTGTTGATTGTTAGATGAAAAACAAATCTTAGAAAGCATGATTAGAGGAGAATTGAGTGAATCAACCCTATACACTTGAGCGACTAGAGCGGACACACATCCGGTGAGGGTTCGATTGCTCAATCACATGTTTCCACCGGTTATCATCTCTTTTATTGCAAGTTTGTGAATTCTTTTCAATAACTCAATTCAATTGTGGATTTGACTTGGTTGTTAATACCTCTAGCCCTTATGTTCATATATACTTTCTTGGAGATTGATTTATTTTGATCAAGTAGTTGCATTCATGTAGATAGATTGCATTTAGATAGTTTGCATTGAATAAATGTTGATACTTCTTGTATCTTTTTTGAGTTTAGCATGAAGACATGCTTAGTTTAAGTGTGGGGAGGTTTGATAAACCCCAATTTTGCGTTGAATTTAGGAGATTTTATCAACTTATCTCACATTTATTCAATGAAATAGCATGCTTTTGTAATTCTCCCTAATTTGTGCTTAAGAGTGAAAATATGCTTTTTAGCCCTTAAAATAGCTAAATTTAATTCACTTCAATCCTATTCGATGCCTTGATATGTTTGTTGAGTGATTTCAGGCTTATAAGGCAAGGATTGGATGGAAGAGATGAAGAGAAAAGCATGCAAAGTGGAGAATTCATGAAGAAATGAGCATTTGGAGGACTTAAGGCCACGCGCACACATCATCCACGCGTATGCATGAGAAGGAAATCTATCAGCGACGTGCACGCGTCACCCACGCGCACGCGTAACGCTGATCACGTGACCTCATTAAAGTGAAGATGCTGGGGGCGATTTCTGATCTTTCCAGGCCCAAATCCAACTCTTTTCTGAGGCTATTTGATGCAGAATTCAAGATTGGACAAGAGGGGGAGCAATTAGATTAGATTAGGACCATACTTTATGTAGTTTCTAGAGAGAGAAGCTCACTCTTCTCTCTAGAAATTAGGGTTCTTAGTTTAGTCTTCTCTTAGATTTAGGTTTAATTACTTGTTTTGATTTAGTTTTCTTTATTTTTCCTTGTTGATTTGCTTCAATCTTCTCCTATTTCTTCTTGTTAATTTCTCTTTTATGCCTCTTTATAGTTTATGAACACTTTTGTTGATTTTAATTTCATTTAATACAATTTGATGTTTCTTTGTTTATTGTTGTTTAATTGAGTTGTTATTATTGTTTCCTTGCAATTGGTAGTTGTTAGATTTTATAGTTCTTGTAATTTTACCATGCTTTTATTTTATGCCTTCCAAGTATTTGATAAAATGCTTGGTTGGATGTTGCTATAGCTTTTTGAGCATTCTTGGCTTGGAAAGAGAAATTAGGCAATCTTGAGTCATTGATACCCAACTTATGTTGGTGATCAAGAGTTGTTAGTTAATATTATTTTCATTGACTCTAATCTCTTGCTAATTCAATTAGTAAGTTGATTAGGACTTATGGATTGAGATTAACTAGTCTTATTTGACTTTCTCTCAATGTGAAGATAACATTGTACCTTCTTCCGATGTTGGAGATGACGAAATATGATTAGCTCTTGTTAACTATTGTATAATAATTAATGACTAGGATAGAAAGTCTTAATTCTCAATCCTTGCCATGAATGCCTCCTTTTTAGTAATTATTTTCCTTAGTTGTTTGATTTACATTCCTTGTCCTTTTTAATTTCTTGTTTTATCAACCCAACCCCTTGAAACTCATAACCAATAATTGAGCACTCGATTGTGATTCCTAAGGAGAACGACCCAGGACTAATACTCTCGGTTATTTTTATTGGGTTTGACTTGTGACAACTAAAATTAAACTTTGATTGAGTATTATTTGTCGATTTGGAACTATACGTGCAACGAAGTTATTTTCTCTTATCGAGAAGAAATTCTAAGCCGATGATAAACCTTATATAACTTTTCGTAATTCTCATTCAAAAAGTGGGTGCAGCAAAGAATAATTTGAAACTAGTGTGTTATTTGGGCCATGGGTCATATGCTTAGTTAAAAAAAAGTCCTAATCCATATTAAAAGTGAAGAGAATCTGAAACGACAACAACAACAGGC
Organism: Arachis ipaensis; assembly: GCF_059453495.1. Taxonomy (NCBI): domain Eukaryota; kingdom Viridiplantae; phylum Streptophyta; class Magnoliopsida; order Fabales; family Fabaceae; genus Arachis; species Arachis ipaensis. Next base: position 138,521,157 of record NC_142441.1, on the reverse strand, counting down.
CAACAAATCACTTCTTCAATTCTTCTTTCTTTTTTCAAACAGAAAACAAAATATCACTCCATATTTTCATTATCATTACAACTTACAAGATAGCAAGTAGTCTTTCGTCTTTCATTATTATTTCTCATTCTTCTTTCTTTTGTAAGTTATTTCTTTTATTTGTTTGTTTTTGAATAATTTATGTATTTATTTATTTATCTAGTTTATAATCTTATAATAATAATTTAGGTTTTTGAAAGAAATTGAAGATGATAATCATGTAATTATAATGCTATTCTAGCATGTATTGTTTTTAATTTTTTCTCCCATTATTAATTGTTTATGATATTGATATTATTGATTTATAAAAAATTAATTGAGTTTAATTAAGTTGCATAATATTTATCTTATTATCTATTATCTATGTAAATTCTCAATTGTAAGAATTTAGTTGAATCATGGGCAAGATGAAAATAATAAACACTTTTTTTAAAAGGACTAGCCAGAAGAGTGAAGATGTTTCTAATATTGTTACATCAACACCAACCTCTTCAATACTTGAGGCATCAAACATAAATACTTGAACTCCTCAACAAGATAGTTCAAGGTCAAAGCGCCCACAACGACTTAATCCTGAACAAATAGAAGTATGTCATTTGGTAAGAGATCCAGGATTTTGACCAATGATTTGAAAGTTTTATCCAAGTAAAAGAGATGAAATTCGTCAAGCTTATCTTAAAGTTGGACCAAATCAACCATACTTGATAATTATCCATTCTCGAGCGATACAAGTCATCGTCGTCATTTTCAAGCTTCTTGGTTTGAATTATACCCTTCATGTTAGAGTATTCTATTGAAGATGACGCTATATATTTTTTACCATGCTACCTATTTACTATGGAATCTTCAATCAACATAAGTTCAAATGCTTTCATTGAAAATAGCTTCAGGAATTAGAAGAAGATAAATAGTGAAAAAGATTGTCCTTGTTTGAATCACATTGGCAAAGGTCCCAATTCGTTCCATCACAGGGTAAGATGATTTGATGAAGCATTCACAACATGTTGATACACTTATGAAATGATAAACATCAGAGGAAATTGAGAATAATTGACGTAGACTTAGAGTATCTATGGATTGTGTTAGACGGTTGACTTTTTAAGGTTACACTTATATAGGCCATAATGAAAGCTCGAGTTCAAATAATCGAGGTACCTTTATTGAATTGTTAAAGTTTTTGGGTTCTTACAATAGTAGTGTCCAGAAGCTTGTTTTAAAAAATGTTCCTAGATTTGTTAAATATACTTCAAGTGATGTTCATAAAGAAATTCTATGTGTTCTTGCTATAATGGTGAGAAACTCAATTAGAAAAGATATTGGAGATGCCAAATTTTGTATCATCATTGATGAAGCTGTGATGAATCTAAAAAGGAGCAACTGGCTATTATTTTGAAATTTGTTGATGTGGATGATTTTGTTCGTGAACGCTTCTTTGATCTTGTACATATTAGTGATACTAGTGCTTTGACTTTGAAAAAAGAATTGGTATATATGCTTTCTATTTATAATCTCCAAATTGAAAATATTCGAGGTCAGGGGTATGATGGTGCTAGCAATATGAGAGGGGAATGGAGTAGTTTACAAGCTTTATTTCTCAATGATTGCCGACAAGCATATTATGTCCATTATTTTGCTCATAGATTGCAGTTAGCACTAGTGGCTGCTTCAAGGAAAGTACTTCAAATTCATGAGTTTTTCACACAATTGAATGCTATTGTAAATATTGTTAGTGCATCTTGCAGACAACATGATCAACTACAAGAAGCTCAAGAAATTGAAAATGCAAAACTGATTGCCAATGATGAGCTAGAAACAGGTCAAGGTGCAAATCAAGTGGGCACATTACAAAAAACTAGAGATACAAGATGAAGTTCTCACTTTTATTCTATTTATAACTTGATAAGAATGTTTGCAACTACTCATACCGTTCTCAATAACATTATTGATGATGGTACAATTTCTGCTCAAAGAGGTAAGGCTTATGGTGTCAATAAAGTACTATCCTCATTTGAATTTGTTTTTTCATTACATTTGAATTGATGAAGGAAATTATGGGGATTATTAATATTTTATGCCAAGCATTACAACAAAAATCTCAAAATATTTTGAATGCAATGTATGTTGCTTTCACATTAAAATTACTTCTTCAAAAATTGAGGGATAATGATTGGTGTAATTTACTTGAGATTGTTAAGAAGTTTTGTGAGAAACATGAAATTGACATATCTGATATGAGTACGCAATACACGGTTGGAAGAGGTCAATCTCATAAACTAAAGATAACAATTGAGCATCATTATCGAGTAGATGTATTTTTGGCAACAATTGACTCTCAAATACAAGAGTTAAATAGTAGATTCAATGAGGAAACCATGGAGCTTTTGACTTTAAGTACTGCTTTGGACCCTAAAGACAATTTTAAGTTGTTTAATATTCAAAATATATACAAGTTAGTTGAAAAGTTTTATCCTTCAGGTTTTTCTAATCATGAAAGAATTCTTTTCAATGCTCAATTGCAACATTATGCATTTGATATATCGAATCATCTAAAAGATGTTGGGACACTTTCTGAGTTATGTCAACAATTAAAAGAAACGGGAAAATCAAGAACTTATCATTTGGTTAATAAACTGATTCGCAATGTCTTGACTCTTCCAGTATCTACAGCAACAACAGAAAGAGCTTTCTCGGTAATGAAAATTGTTAAAATAAGGCTTCAGGATAAAATGGCAGACGAATTTCGTGCAGATAATTTAGTTATTTACATTGAGAAAGAAATTGCAGCTACTTTCAGTACAGATTCAATAATAGATAACTTTGAATCAAGAAAAAACGTCAAGCTCAATTGTCTATGTAAATTACAAATTTTAATTCATTTCAGCTCTAGTAATATTATTATTAATTTTTTCATTGTATAAGTTATGATTGTGATTTAAATTATTTACATGAAGCATAATACATTTTTCAATAATTTTGCAGGAAATATTTAAAAAGAAATTGAATAGTATTTGAAGATTCTAAAGTAAGTATGCAACAACCTATATATTACAATATTTGAAATTAGTTTTGAGATATTTGTGTCTAATTATTTTAATATACGATATGTTCAATTATCTTATAAAAAGTAAATTCTAAGTCTTAGTTGTTATTTTTAATTAAAATTATATATATAGTTATTTTTTATTTTTTGTTAAAATAAAAAAACTAAAAAAATATTGGCCCCTTGCTAAATATTGTCTAGCTTCGCCCCTATGTGTGACTATTTCGAAGATGCATCTATTAGAACCATAAAATATCTAAAAGATTCACATAGTGAATGAATTGGTCCACATATATCGCCTTTAATCCTTTCCGAAAATTTAGGAGATTCAAATCCAATCTTTACTGATGATAGTCTTAAAATTACCTTTTTCTTAGAACATATAGCACAAATAAAATTCACTAAATTTAATAATCTTCCAATTTTTTAGCGAATGTCCATGTGAGTTTTCAATAATCTTTCGCATCATAGTTACTCCAGGATGACCCAATCGGTCATGCCAAATAATGAAATTATTTAGATTAGTATACTTCTGATTTACAATAGCATGTGATTATTGTTACAGTAAGTGCACTGACAAGGTTATTGGGCTGAGGAAGTGAGAGAATGAGAGAGCGAGCGCAAGTGAGGGAAAACACGGGGTGGGGGAACAATGGGAGGGGTAGCAATAGGCAACGACCAGTCACGGAAAAGATCCTAGAATCTGGAACAAGGAAGAGTATCATCGATTGGAGCTGGACTCTTTCTCTGTATTTGTAGACAATCTACCGGTGGATATATCAAAATGAGAAATTTTCAGTCTGTTCAACTGGACGGGCAGGATTATAGTCATCTACCTGTCAAGAAAGAACAAGAACGAACAGATTTATCTCTTTGCATTCGTGCGGTACACAACAAAGGGAGGAGCATTGAAGGCGATTGCAGAAATGAATAATATGGTGTTGAGGGGGAAAAGAATGTTTGTAGCAGAAGCAAGGTATAGAAGGAAATCCGACGTGGAAGAGACCAAAGGAAAAGAAATAGAGAGTGCCACAAGACAAGGGGAAGAATACAGCATGCAGCAGAAACATAGGGAGCCAAGGAAGGAAGAAGAGAAGGTGGAAAAGATGCCGAGAGAGACAGTTGTTAAGGACTCGAATAAAAATGGGTGGACCAAGAAAATAGAAATATCAGTGGCAAAAGATAATGTGGTATGGTTACAAAGGAGTATTGTGGGAGGAACAAAGACGATGATTAACTTTCAGGCACTCCTCCAAAAGATTCATAATGAATGGCCGTGCGTGACGCATGTACAGGAATTGGGCGCTTACAAAGCAATGCTAACGTTTGACACGGTATCTAGTGCGGAGGAAGCATACACATTCAGAATGAACGAGCTTTTAAAACTATTCCATATGGTATGGAGATGGGATGAGAGTGAGAGGAGTGAGACAAGAAGAGTATGGTTGGAGTGCTATGGAGTACCGTTGCGTGCTTGGTCAACGGAGACCTTTACCAAATTGGGAGGTCAATAGGGGGAGGTGGTAAGGTGTGACGATTTAACAAAAACATGTAACTCGTTTAGTGTTGGCCGAGTTATGATTGACACATGTATGTTTGGTATGATTAATGAGTGGATTCATGTCACTATTGGGACGAGCAAATTCGACGTCCTTGTAAAAGAGGCGGGTGGAGAGGTGTATAGAGAAGAATGCTTTTCGGACATGAAGGTAGACCAAGAAGCTGGTCGCGTAGTGGTAAGGGAATATATGCAGAATGATAAAGGAAGGGAGGAAGTCAGTCGCAGAGTAGAGCCAATGGCGGTCAGTAGGGATCCGGCAGCGGAACTTACGGTGGTGGAACAACGGAACAAAGAACAACACAAGGGAAAAATTGGGATTTTACCGTATGAATTAAATGAATAGAATGTTCAAAATTCAAATTGCAATTATGTGGGTACTAATGATGCAATAATCAAGGGGAAGGAAAATTTCAAGGCGTCAGTTGCAAATCAAACAGATGAAGACTCAGATTGTACTCTATCATATAATTATGAGGAGATTTGAAGGGAATATTCCTTTTTTGGTCAGGAAAAAAGGCATTCAAAAATCAAGGGGTGATTCATTAATGGGCTGAAGACAAAAAGGCCCAACAAATTGAAACAGGATGGTGGTAAAAAAAAAAAGAAGACCAAGGCCCAAAGGAAGGAGGCTGGCCTTGTGCTATCAGGATCGGGTAGGGCTGACCCGGTTGAAGATGTGTTGACCCGGTCTGATGAAGGAGCGAAAAACCCAGTGCCTCCTCTTCTAGTTGCACGACGCCAGCGGAGATACGATACTGAAAGCCTAGGCGAGAGTGCGAGCGACCAAAGGGATTACTGCGCAGCGCTACAAACTGCTGGGGAAGCAACGAGAGAGGGACAGCCTACAGTGGCGGATGCGGGGGACGGAGCAAGGGGCAGCCATGAGAAGTGCGAACAAGTTGGAGAAGGCATGTCCCGGTTGGAAGTCTGCGCTCTGAATCAGCCGGTTCCTTTAATGTTACCAGGATGCTAGCGAAGAGAAGAGGATGCGGTTGGGGGCGGGCTTGCTATCGCACAGCGTGACTGCGGCGGAGTGCAAGGAGCTACTGGAGAAGAAGGAAGCCATGGGCAGCAGGCTGGTGTAAATGCGGAGGAGGGAGCAAGGTGCGGCCATGACGAGCATGAACAGGGGGCAGGAGCCGCTACAACTGACCACCAATTTGAAGGTACCAACAGGAAGATTAGTAATCCAGAGCAAGTTGAGGTGGAGGGAAGGGGAAAGGCTAGAGATGTACAGAAGCTATATGAGGGTACAATTGAAATGACAAAAATGGATGCACAAGAAGAGGAACGTGTAACCGGTGATACAGAAGGCAGGAAGTTCATGGCGGGGGAAGTCGTGGGCCTGGGAGAAACTTCTGGGCTTGGAAAAACAGGAGAACCTGAGGACCAAGTAGTGGAAGAGTTTGGCACAGACGTGGATATGCAAGAAGACTCAACGATGTGCAGAGGAATGCAAATTCGGAGCTGGGAAGAGGAAATGGCGGAGAATAAAGAGGCCTGGAAATTGGCAGTCGAATTAGGAGCAATACCATGCAGTGATGAGGAAGACATCATGGCAATCCTCCAGGAGCAAAGTGAGGCCATAGCTCTGAAGCGAAGATAGTCAAAAGAAGTCGCCCAAAATGTCGTAAGCAGGTGTGTAATAAAATTTATAAATGATTTTAAGCTCTTGGAATATTAGGGGGTTGAGAGGTGTTGCAAAACTAAACATGATCAGAAACTTCAAAAATAAGTTTAGATTAGATATGTTTAGGTTGATAGAAATAAAAAAAAGAAGAGGTGAATAAATATGATGCAGCTAGAATTTGGGGTAATGATAGAGCTAATTGGGAGTGTGTTAATTCTGTTGGAGCGTCCGGAGGTTTACTATTAATTTGGGATGAATCAGTATTTAAATTGATGAATTGCTATAAAGGAGATAGGTGGTTTTGTGTAGAAGGAGTGATGGCCAAAGATAATTTTTACTGTGCAATTTGTCTGGTGTATGGCCCGCATGTGAGAGACGAAAAACTCTTAATGTGGGAGGAATTAAGTTATATTACAGGATTGTGTCAAACCCAATTTTTCTACATAGGATATTTTAATGAGATTGTGCATATAGAGGAAAGAAAAGGGGCGACCAACTTGTCAGCTTCTGCTGAAGACTTCAAAGCATGGCTCAATGATATGGAGTTGGTGGATTTGGCAATCAATGATCGCAAGTATACATGGTTTAGAGGCCAGTCCTGCAGCCGTATTGATAGAAGCCTGGTTAGCTTGGAATGGCTAGATGCATACCCAGATACTCACCTAAGAGGAGGCCCGAGGGGCCTTTCAGATCATTGTCCTCTGATAGTGGAAGATAGAAGAATAGCTCAGGGACCAAGACCATTCCGCAGTTTAGACGCATGGTTCACGCATGAAGGATTTCTAAAGATGATAAAGGAATAATGGAGGGATTGGGCAATGTGCAGTTCCTGGACAAACTGAAGGCACTGGCAAAACCACTGTGTAGATGGCACAAGCAGCACTTTGGGAATATACGTGAGAAGATCCAAAGGTTTGAGGACGAGATTAAGAAAGTGGATGACATGGTTAGCAACGGTGTATACGATGGTACAGTGGAAGTAAGAAGAAAGGCACTGGTAAGATGTTATGAGGTATAGTATGAGAGGCAAGATATACACTGGAAGCAAATGTCTAGGTCTCATCATGCCAAGGAGATGGATAGGAATACCAGGTACTTTCACAATATTGCATCAGCAAAGAGAATGAATAACCGGATTTAGTCTCTAGTGATTAATGGAAGGTTGGTAAGGAATTATGCGCGGATTAAGGTGGCAATTAGAGATTTCTACAGGAACCTATACCACTAGGACGAGTCGCCAAATATCAGTTTTCGAGATGGGTTAGTCAATCGCTTGGAGATGGAGGAAGCCCAAGCACTAGAGGTGTTATCGACAGTGGAGGAAGTAAAGGTGGCAATATGGGACTGTGAATCATCTAAGGCTCCAGGTAGCGATGGATATAACATGAATTTTATAAAAAGATGTTGGGAGAAAATTGGGGTGGAATTCACTAAAGCTGTGATAAGCTTCTTTGAGACAGAGAGACTACCAGCAGACTCCAATATTACTTGGGTAGCGTTGGCTCCAAAGTTTGTGGGCGCGAAGGAGATAAAGGACCTTAGACCGATCAGTATGGTTGGTTGCATCTACAAGGTCATATCAAAAGTGTTGACAAGAAGAATGAGGAGCGTAATGCCAGGATTGGTTGGAGAATCACAGAGTGCATTTGTCAAGGCAAGCGAATACATGATGGAGCGTTAATTGCCTGTGAAACTGTATAGTGGCTAAAAATGAAGAAGAAGGCATCAGCTATCATCAAATTGGACTTCCAGAAAGCCTATGATAGAGTCAAATGGAATTTTATTGATATTATGCTGGAAAAGATGGGGTTCGGTAGAAGATGGAGGGCATGGATTGCAGAGTGCATTAGATCAACTTCTATATCTATAATGATTAATGGGGCTCCATCCAAACCGTTCAAGATGGAAAGAGGGCTTCGACAAGCCAACCCGTTATCACCTTTTCTATTCGTCCTCGTTGTAGATGTGCTGAACAGGATGATCGGGGAGGCGGTAAGAAATAGGAGAATATCTCCTCTATTAGTTGGCAGGGACAATGTAGAGCTATCTCACCTTTAATTTGCTGATGACACTATATTGTTCTGCCCACCAGAGGAGGAGACAGTGAGAAACTACAAGAGGCTCCTGAAGTGTTTTGAGGTCACGTTGGGATTGAGCATTAACTTTGACAAGTCTAGTTTGATACCGGTAAATTGCAGTCAGGCGTGGGTGAGTCAAATGTGCAGATTATTAGGATGTCAGGCGGCAAATCTACCAGTGAAGTATTTAGGAATTAATTTAGGTGCAAACCCGAGGCTAGTAAAAACATGGAAGCCAGTAATAGATAAGGTGGAGGAGAATCTGAGTTTGTGGAAAGCAAAGGTGCTCAGTAAACCGGAGAAGTTGGTTCTCATTAAATCTGTGATTAATAGTCTACCTACGTACTATTTGAGCTTGTATAAAATGCCATTTACGGTGGAAAAAAAAAATCTCATTGCAAAGAAGATTCTTTTGGGGGAAGGACGACGGATGACCTAGACTGGCTCTTGTAAAATGGGAGATGATACAGGCACCGAAGAAACTAGGGGGACTAGGTGTGGGAGATGCGATGATTCGTAATACCGCATTGTTGTTTAAATGGTGGTGGAGATTCTCTAAGGAAAAATGCCCTCTATGGAAGAAGGTAGTGTGCTCATGCAATAATCTGAACCTTGGGCAGCTATTGTCTACTCAAGCTATACTAGCAAAAGGGGGTCCGTGGAGAGATATTTGTCACTTGCAAATCAAGGAGCAGCATGTCAGATAGAAGATGATTGACGGGCTGGCTATGGAAGTAGGCGATGGTAGACTAACCAGATTTTGGGAAGATACATGGCTACAGTCGGGGAAGCTGAAAGACTCCTTTTCAAGACTCTACTTAATTTCAGATAATAAGGGATCCGTGATTGGGGAGTGTGAATTTTGGGATGGGATAGAGTGGGTTTGGAACTTCCATTGGAGGAGGGAACTCCGTCAATGGGAGACCGACAGTTTGAACTAAATGCTTGAGATCTTGCAAGCTGTGAGACTGATAGCAGACACACAAGATAGAGTGGTGTGGAAATTTGATAAAGAAGGCGTTTATACCACTAACTCATTTGTGCAGGTTTTGCAGGTACAGACATTGACGGATGATATCCTCAGCTATAAGTTTACAAATGAAATATGGCAAGGAATTGTTCCACCGCGGGTAGAGTTGTTTACTTGGTTCGTGCTGGTAGGCTGAGTTAATACAAAGGATCGCTTGAGCAGATTAGGCATCATTGAACAAAGTGATAACATCTGTGTTATGTGTAGTAAGGAAATTGAAACTGTACAACATTTGTTTGTTACGTGTGAGTTTGCTTGGCAGGTGTTTGCGCATGGATAAGTCATGTGGGTCTTGTTTGGAGCTTCCCAGGTTCCATAAAAGAACATTTTGAGAGCTGGAGGACGATGAATTTGAGAAAAGATGTGTGAAAAACATGGTTAGTGGGATTCTTCTCAGTTATATGGAACATCTGGTCGTGTAGAAATGAAGTCATTTTTCAGAACAAGATAGCGGAAGTGGTAGATTGCGTTGCTAAGACGTTTGGTTACTTTACAGAGTGGTGCGAAAGGTAACTCATGTTGTTGATGGCTATACCGAAGATAATATAGGAGTTGCAAAACTGTTTATTATGTTTTCTTGTATGCTCCACTAAATATGTTGAGCTCATTTTCCTTCAAAAAAAAAATAGCATGTAATTCAATAGTACTAATTTTAGTATAATATAACCAAATGAAAGTGAAGGTATTTTTCCAGTATAACTTTTGTATTTGAATCACTAATTGTGATGTATAGGTACATATCATTTGTCTCATTCATAGTCTCAATATGATATCCATTTTGGCGAATATCTTTAAAATTTAACAAATTTCTTAAATACTTAGCAAACAATAGTGCATTATTTATTATAAATTTTGTTCCTCTAAAAAATAAAATAATAATTCTTTCAGAGTCTTCAGTCACATTACCTAAACTAATAATAGTATTAACAAATTTTTTTTTAGAAGTAAGATAAATAAAATTAAATATTACTTTTAATAATGATATGCTTGTACTATCTGTAAGATAAATATTTTTATTATATATTTTTATTATTTTTTTAAAAAACAAATAATAATAATTAGATCATAATATGAAGAATTTTAAAATATTTTATACATGTGATAAAAAAATAAAATAAAATAAATAAGTGTATAAACAATAAAATCCTATTTTTGAACAGTAGGTATACCAAAAAAATTTTGAGAGATGATTTGAATTCTTAATAAAAACGTAAACATAAATATTTTAAGAGTAATACCCCAAATAGGTCCCCAAGAAATTTAGCAACCGACAGTTTTGTCCCCCACAAAATTTAACTAAGATTTCGACCCTGAGGTTCTCAGATATCCCCCAAATACATCCTCAAAACAGTTTGATCCGGTTAGAGTGGTGACGTGTCAGGTTAACTGTGACATGTCACCTTTAAGACATTTTGGTCCCCATCCACGCTGGACAAAACGACGTCGTATTGGAACCAGAGGCAAAACGACGTCGTTTCGGGGAGGACAAATTCGTCCCCACTTAGACAGAGAATGCAAACGGCGCCGTTTTCATGTGGGGGACCTATTTGCCTTATAATAGTATCTTAGGGGACTTATTTGACCTATAATTCGTGATGTTAAAAGAATCTATATTTACTTCAACGCAACCTTAAAAACACATTGACATTGGTCTATTCATTTATCAAAATGGTAACATAAACCTGAGAACCCAAACATGTTAACCACACAAATATTTGGCTTCAATAGCAACACAAACCAAATCAAGTCAAAAGAAGGTTTATTTTCTTCAACACAAACTAAACGAAACCATTCTAAATAACATAACGTCTTCTTCCTCCAACATAACAAAAGGTGGTAACATAACTAAGACAACAACTTTCACACTAATTCTTAGAAGCATCATTTTTTGAAAGACTAGTTCAACCCTCGTGTTGGAATGAATTCGAACAACTTAGATACTGTGCCACTAGTTGCAGCTGATATTGTCTCAACACTAACACTCCCCGAATTCTCGGCCCTAATTACTGTCTCCTTTGGACGTCTAAAAGAAAGCTGAGTTTGGAATAAACAGTATTGTTATCACCATGTTTCAGCAATACTGAAATTTTGTGTGAAACATGGTGATAACAATACTGTTTATTCCAAGTTCAGCTTTCTTTTAGACGTCAAAGGAGACAGTAATTAGGGTAAATAATTCGGAGAGTGTTAGTGTTGAGACAATATCAGCTGCAACCAGTGGCACAGTATCTAAGTTGTTCAAATTCATTCCAACACGAGGGTTGAACCAGTCTTTCAATAAATGATGCTTCTAAGAATTAGTGTCAAAGTTGTTGTCTTAGTTATGTTACCACATTTTGTTATGTTGGAGGAAGAAGACGTTATGTTGTTTAGAATGGTTTCGTTTAGTTTATGTTGAAGAAAATAAACCTTCTTTTGACTTGATTTGGTTTGTGTTGCTATTGAAGCCAAATATTTGTGTGGTTAACATGTTTGGGTTCTCAGGTTTATGTTACCATTTTGATAAATGAATAGACTAATGTCAATGTGTTTTTAAGGTTTGCGTTGAAGTACATATAACTTCTTTTAACATCACGAATTATAGGTCAAATAGGTCCCCTAAGATACTATTATAAGGCAAATAGGACCCCAACATAAAAACGGCGCCGTTTGCATTCTCTGTCTAAGTGGGGGCGAATTTGTCCTCTTCGAAACGACGTCGTTTTGCCCTTGGTTTCAATACGATGTCGTTTTGTCCAGCGTGGATGGGGACCTAAATGTCCTAAAGGTGACATGTCACAGTTAACCTGACACGTCACCACTTTAACCGGATCAAACGGTTTTGGGGACGTATCTGGAGAATATCTGAGAACCTCAGGATCGAAATCTTAGTTAAATTTTGTGGGGGACAAAACTGTCGGGTGGTAAATTTTTTGGGGACCTATTTGGATATTACTCATATTTTAATGAATATTATATTTAAATGCATTAAACTTTAGATTCAAATATATAAAAAACAAAATTCAACAAAAAAATTTCTTACATTGTTTCATGACATAAAAAACATAGAAAACGATGAACCAAACTATTAAATTTTTTTATTATTGATTAAATAATCAATATTTCTTTTAAAATTCTCAAAAAAATAAAATATTTTGTAATGAGTGACATAACTTTCAATAATATCTTTTGAAACGAAATTTGTTTCTATTTGTTTATCATTTTTTTAAAGATACTTGATAAAGATTAACTAGGTGGTCTTAGGATACGACAGATACGTGACAAATGACTCTTATTACCATAATAAAAGTATTTATTTTCTATTTTTTTATTTTACCTATTATTTCTTTTATGATTATCCCATTTCTGATGATATCTTTTCTTGTAAATTTTTTTTCTTTCATAATTATTCTTTTTACCAAAATCTTATAATTTGTCACATTTGTTTCAGAAAATAGGACAGTACCAGCTAGACGCGTTTCATAATTTTTCATGAGCAATTTATTATTTTGTTTAGTAATAAGGAGGCAAAAAATTTAGTTTAGAATATTTTTAAATTATTTTTTCGATATTGCCGTTATAGAAGCACATTCGAAGCATGGAAGGTCGAGTAAGTTTTTTTTCTAACATATTGTTATTAGTTATCTTTTCTCCACATTATTTTATTCGTGAGATAATTCGAAACATTGTGGAATTATACTCATTTATGAATTTAAAATTTTGTAAGCACAAATGTATCCATTCATAACAGATTTGAGGAAGTATCATTTTTTTGATTATTATACATTTTCTATGTTCTTCCACATATATGTAGGATCTTTTAAGTAAGGTATTCATTCTTCAATGTTTTGTCAAGATGACTACCAATGAAGATCATAGCTTTAACTTTATCGTTTTGAGATATTTTATTATTAGTTTTAATAATGTTTCTAAAATCTATTAAATCAAGATGAATTCCGACATCTAATATTCATAATAAATAGTTATTTTTAGATATATTAAAAACATTAATTCAGGATAAAAAAATTTTTGACATAATATAAATTTATTATCGACATCTTTTTTTCTTAAATTTTATTAGAATTTCGTGCTGATAACGTATTGTAAAATAAATAAATAATAAAAAAAGTAATATTAAAATAAAATAAAAAATAAAAAATTATTAATATCCTCTGAGATATGTATCTCTTTATAATTAAAATTTTATAACATACTTTCAATAATAATATACTCAATATAACACATATATTATAATTTATTTAAAGATATATATTCTTTCTTAACTTTGTATATGCTATTTTATAGACATCCTATAACATTAACATAGTTGCCACATTAGAATTGAAACAATAGTTGTCGAATCGAATTTGAATTAATAGTTTGGTGATGGGCTACTCATACCAACCTTTGACATTCAAAATATAATAAATTAATAATACTATAACACATAAGGAAATCCTGTTTTTCATTACTGAATCAAAATGGGAGGGGAAGAAGAGGCCGAGACCCAAACCTCCATCTGCAAAGACGCTCCCAATCTCCTCTCATCCTTCGTTGACACCTTCGTCGACTTCTCAGTCAGTGGCCTCTTCCTCCTCCCGACGCCGCCGCTACAAAACCCTAACCCTTCAATTTCCCGCTCCCTACCGCCATTACCCACCCGGCTGCCCTCTCCGAGCCGCCTGATCGCCGTCGGCGATCTCCATGGCGACCTCGACAAGACGAAGCAGGCACTACGCCTGGCAGGCCTTATCGACGCCTCTGACCGCTACGTAGGGGGCTCCGCCACCGTCGTCCAGGTCGGCGATGTCCTTGACCGCGGCGGCGACGAGCTCAAGATCCTCTACTTCCTCGAGAAGCTGAAACGCGAGGCGGCCCGCAGCGGCGGCAAGATCATCACCATGAACGGCAACCACGAGATCATGAACGTTGAGGGTGATTTCCGCTTTGTAACGAAAACAGCTCTAGATGAATTTAGGGTTTGGGAGCAGTGGTTCAGTGTTGGTAACAAAATGAAGGGCCTCTGCCAAGGTTTAGAAACCCCCACAGACCCATTCAAAGGGGTTCCTATGTCATTTCACGGTGTGAGAAGAGAGTTCTTCGACGGGTTTCGAGCCCGGGCTGCGGCCCTGCGGCCTAACGGCCCAATTTCGAGTAGGTTTCTGTCGCAGAATGTAACTGTCTTGGTTGTTGGGGATTCCGTTTTTGTTCACGGAGGGTTGTTGCCGCAGCATGTTGATTACGGTTTGGAGAGGATCAATGAGGAAGTTAGGGATTGGATTAATGGCTCCTCGGGGAAGTTTTCGCCGCAGTATTGCAGGGGGAGGAATGCTGTCGTTTGGTTGAGGAAATTCTCAAATGAGGTTGCTCAGAATTGCGATTGTGCGACTCTTGAGCATGTTCTGAAGACGGTCCCTGGTGCGAAGAGGATGATCATGGGACACACAATTCAGACGGCTGGTATTAATGGTGCCTGCGAGAACAGAGCTATTCGGATCGATGTGGGCATGTCGAGGGGGTGTGGTGGTGGTTTGCCTGAGGTTTTGGAGATAAGTAAGAATTCTGGGTTGCGGATATTGACTTCGAATCCATTGTACCAGAATATGGGCAATGCTGGGTTAAATGTGGGTAAGGAAGAATTGTTGATTCCTGCACATGGTGGACTTAGGGAGGTAGAAGTTAAAGCTTGAAGTTAAGGAGGTTTAGCTTTTAGTGTTATTGGTTAAACTTTCATGAGCTATTGTTGGTTTTTGTTTCAATTGGCAACGAATGAATTGGGGGATTGTACAGTATAGGATGTTATCCACAATTTTTCTCTTTGGTCCACCATGAAGAAGACTTTGTGAGGATGCTGAATTCATTGAATGTCTTAAGACCTTTACCTTGACTGGTAAACAAAATCATTCTTGTATTAAAATAAATGTTGCTTGTAAAGTTTATCATTGGTATGTGAAGTATGAAAAAACATTGAATAATGCATTGATTTATCAAGAGCCATTGCTAGGAAGGTACCTCTTTCAGTGTCTTTTTATTTTGGTGAAGAGGGCTTGGAGCTATTTCCATTATATTTGGTTCATTGTTGATATCCTCATTGATCTGGTGGATGCTTAGGTTTCCTCACTATTTATTTCACAATGAACTTATTCTTTCTGAAATGAATGGATGACTTCTTTGGACACAAGATATATGCGTTAAACATCTTGGCCATTATTCTACGCTTAGTCTGCTATATGACCTTTTTTTAGGCTAAATCATTTGGTTGAATGTAATCGTTGATTGCATTAACTTATGGCTTTTTATAACCCATGATGTGCCCAAAATAAAGGGATTGTCTAACAAATGCCTTTTAAAGGTTACTAATGATGGTAAATTTTAAAAGTTTTTTAACTCAATAGGTGCATTGAAAAATGTGAACTTCTTATGTTTTCTAAAATAATTAAGCACATGAGCGAACTAGTTAAGGGCACTAATAGGCCAAATTCATAAAGAGAAACTTTATTGTTTATCATGTGCAGAGAATTTTATTGAGAACTTGGGGAGTTTTCAGCAAGTTCCATTGGGATATGGGAATTGTCATGCTTCCATTAAGTTATATTAAGCAACAAAAATAAAAGCCTATTTCCTTTTAGCTGCAATTCATAATTAGGTAAAAAAGGAGTGTACATTTGTTGTTAAAAGTCCCATTGGTGATGAAGTGTATGTTCCCTTATTCTTCTCTTAGGACCAGTTCATTGATTTGATTCTGAATTTGGCATCGCTCTCTGTTGTTTATTGTTCACATTGAGCATTCGTTCATCTTTTTGCATATCTTGATAATTCTCTTTACATCCTTCCTCCTTCCCCCTTTGTTCCTTTGAAAGGTTTAGTTCATGCCTGAGCTGTGTTCTTTCAGGTACATATGATGTGGGGGACAAATCTAGGGTTCCTTGCATGGTTGGAAAGCGAGAGGAGCATCAGTCATACTGTACTAACACTTGTTCTGCCTGGTCCACATACCAGATATATATCCTCTCGCTATTCTTTTTCTTTCATTTGTTTATTTATTTGAGTGGGAAAACGGTTTGGAAAGAGGGAGGAAATGATGAGAAGGTGGGATTGAACCTCTTCCTCACATCTTAAAATATACCTGTCACTAATTTGTGACAGTAATGCAAAATAGAATGTTTGAAGTCCTTTGCATTGTAATATTGGGGAGTGTCTTAGAACAAGGCAGCTGAGTTTGCTGTCTTCTGCATGGCGATCATGGTTGCAACACCCAGCTACTTAGCAACAACACTGACAAGAATTTGTTTTTTTGAGTTTAGCTAACATATAGTTTTAATAAACACATAATAATGGAAGCTTTATATTTTATATATTTTCTATTAAAATTTTCTCAGTTAATACTCTGAATACGTGTTCTTAGAAAAAAAAAAAATGATCTAGGTAACAAACACAATTCAGAAGAACAAAGCAAGCTAAAATATGCATAACTGCAAGACTGTAGTGAAATACAATAGTTAACAATAACAGAATGTACATCTAAAAGACCTTTCTATAATAAAAAGATGCCAGATATGAATTAAACTAAATTAGATCTATAACTAATTGGAAAGTTTTCAAGTATATTGGTATACCGGTGTATATTTTATAATTAGAATCAATGGTTAAAAATCACTGAAATACTAGTGTACCGAGATACTTGAAAGTTTTCTTAACATTTAAATATTTCATAACACTTCTCCTTAGATATTCATCAAGAAGGTATTTTATTAAAATCTTACTAAAAGACTGGAAAAAACTGTGACGAAGAAAAAATAGTACATTTCTTTTGACAAGGGCTATTTTGTTAAAATTCTTGTAAAAAAAATCCTGTGGACAAAAACTTTAATAAGAAAAAGAGTACAATTTCTTTCTCTTTTATCAACATCGAGGTCTTGAAATCTAGAAAAAACTACCAAAAGTACCCATGAAGTTTACGAACGCTGACAAAAGTATCCATAAACTAAGAAAATTAACGATGTACCCATGAAAGATGGATTTCGTATGACAAAAGTATCCAAACCCTAATTTTTTTTTTTGTTGATTTTTTAATAAAATTTCCAAACTATCTCCACTCTCAACCTCAACTCACTTTTTCAACTTTCATAATCCAACCTGTACCTTTAAAACCTTTGTTATGGTCTAATGGAGTCCAAAACTACTCCTATAATAGACCAGGCCAAAATCAATGATAGTGGTGGTGGTAGAGGACTTCGACTGATTCCTGACAAATAAATTTAGTATGGTGAGCTCTTTCCCATTTTTTTCGCCAATCCTTTCACACAAAGAAAGCCCTCAAATTAAGAAAAAAAGGAGAAAACAACTGAAACGATAAAAACTGTTCCTTTATGATTCTTTCTCTGATTCTTCATCGGTATTAATTGATTCTTTTGTTAATCTCGGCGCTGCAATCCTCTGTTGCGTTACTATCCAAAATGTCCATCATAAAAGGTTCATTTCGTCTGTTGTAGGAGTAGTTTTGGACTCCATGGCAAGGGTTTTAAAGGTGCATATTGAGTTATGAAAAGTTGAAAAAGTGAATTGAAGTTGAGGGTGGGGATAGTTTGGTAATTTTATTAAAAAATCAATAAAAAATTAAAATTTTGATACTTTTGTCATACAAAACTCATCTTCCATGGGTACATCGTTAATTTCCTTAGTTTATGGATACTTTTGTCAGCATTCGTAAACTTCATGGATACTTTTGGTAGTTTTTCCTGAAATCTATATATTTTCGATCTTGTGCAGCAGCCTTTCAAAAGAGATGAGTCTACAAGACTATTGTTTGACATGTTTCGGATATTAGTTGCCAATCATAGCTTCTAGGGGTGCACATGGGTCGGGTGAAGCCGGGTTTGATGTGACCCAGACCCGACCCGAAATATACACCGGGTCTATTTATTAGACCCGAACCCGACCATAGACCCGATGAAACCAATACACTTTCGGGCCACAATTATACCGGGTGAAAACCGGGCCGTTAACATTACATTACGTTGATACCTTCTTGTAAACTAGCATGTAAAAATATCCAAATTTCCAAGACTCAAACCATTATTTAACATGGTAAAATTCACTTAGAAAAACATAATAAAAACCAACCCTTCTTTAAAATTAAAGCATAACCACAATCAATACTAAAGCAAAACCACAATCAATACTAATATTGTCTAATAATACCAAATATTTAAATCAATACAAATAACACAATATTATGCATTAGTCTAAATTCTTATGCATTCTAAACATAAAACATTAACTTATAGTCTTATAATGACTAATAAAACAAAATATTAAGGTTTACAATACTTAAATTTCACATAAGAATAGTCATGATCCATCACTAATAACACAAAATATTAATTGTGTATGATGACCGGGCCACCGGGCCGACTTTGGATGACCGAGCTATGGCCCGGACCCGACCCGAAATAATGACCGGGTCTATTTTTGAGACCCTTACCCGGCCCTAAACCCGATGAAATCACACCAAATTAGCCCCTAAAGTGTTCGGGACCGGACCGGGCCTTCGGGCCGGGCCGGTCTGTGCACCCCTAATAGCTTCTAAAGAGTAAAGAGTTGCTCTCTGGTGGAGCTGTGCATAATGTAATTGTTATCATATAAAGTTGTGTGTGTTTCTTCAATATAAGATAATCAATAGGATGCTTCAACATGTTGATTAACTGCCTTTTTTATAGGACTATCCATGAATTGTTTTGTGAAGTTAGTTGTCATAGACTCATAGTCAACTTTGTAGACTTCCACTATATAGTAATATCTCCATGTATAGCTAACTTGTTTGAGATATGTATTTACGTGGATTTGTCAAGTAGTAAATGTAATGTCTCTGTGGTTGGAGCCAAAGTATACCGCACTAATACACTTTTATAGCAAATTAAACACACTTTTTATTTTTAACCTGTCCTTTTTTAAATAAAATCAAACTCGATATTAATTTTTTAACCAACTTTTAGTTAAGGAGTCTATTTTTACTCTTATTTCTTCAAAAAAGAATGGACTAAATATTGATTAATTGATTTTTCTTGTTTCTTTTTAATTAGTATCTGCAATATTTTGTTTACGAAAGCGATGTCTATATCATATATTCATATTCTTTCAAGTAATGTGTATAGGTTTTGTATGTATCCCTGGAACAAAATATCTAGTCTTGCTTATCTACTCTCAACTCTCAAGTCTCAACTAAATATCTTCTGAAAACCGTTGTGAGCAAAGTCACCGGTACAAGGACTATTGAAGAACACAAGGAATATGTCACTTCTAATCTCCAGCTGCTATTTGTTATCATGGTCAAAGCCTGCTCAAATTCATGGTTATCTGAATTTCAGCAAACATTCAAAATTGTTAAGGTATCGTTTCATTAATGAATATATAAAATTGTCAAATTTTTTCTTAAATTTTAAACTGAAAAAGTCTAGGGGACTAGCAATTTTTGTGTTTTGTGGCCAGCACTTAACCATCAAAAGAAGAGTGAGTGATCTCTCACCATTGGATGTAATCTCACACCATTAAAAGCACTATTGATAGCCAATTGATGGTTACAAAACACAAAAGTTGCTGCCCCCTAGCACTCCTCTTTTAAACTGGTTTCCATGTGAGTCTCTCACTTGTTTATATAACTTAGCTCTGATAGTAGTTTTACATACCTTACCCTGTTGAAAATGAAGGCAAGAATGCACTACAGTGAGATGCTGTAGTAGTAGATCATGGCAAACACCAAGAGCTCAACACAATTATTACGAATTGCTTGGAGTTTCTGCTGATTCAAATGCCCAAGAAATCAGAGAAGCTTACCGAAAGCTGCAGAAGCAGCATCATCCAGACATTGTTGGCCAAAAGGTAACTCTATGTATGGATATGAGTAGGGTAAGATAGGGTTTAAATTTTACTCTAACTTCACTTGTAGATTTAAACTTCTCAATTTGAATTCTACTCTCACCTCAAATCTCTCATCCGGACCTCGACTTGACCCGTAAAAATATATTTATTTTTCACTCGATCACAATATTAAGTCCTTTCAGATTTTATATATTATATTATTTATGTATGCCTAGTAAATTAAATTACTAATTTAGTGACACTAAATATTTATGCAAAAGATAGAAATTTGTATTAAAATTTGTACCGGCTCATCATAAGTATATATTTTATAAAAATTCACATTATATACTAAGGATGTGGGTTGGGTAATTAGGATTGATTCAGTACCCAAATTCAACTCTGTCTGCTGCAGATCAGGTTGTTAACTCATTTTGTCTGGATTAAATATCCATAAATTCGAGTCGTGCTGTTATTTCTAATATTGGTTGTCTGTGTATTTGTTTTTTTTTTTTTATATTCTCTATATTTATCTATATTTTTTTGGGAAATAAATCTTTTTTGGTAGAAAATAGGATATTTAGTCTTTTATACTTTCATTACGTGGAGATTGAATAAGAATAACTAGGTATTATGCTTTTTCTTTTTATTCCGTTATTTTTAGGGTCACAAGTATACTCTATTGTTGAATGAGGCTTATGAGGTGCTGATGAAAGATGATCTAAGGAGAAAATATGACGAATCAATAAATCAAATGAGGATAAGACTTGGGGAAAATAACAGCACGTGGAAAGGACCCTTACGACCACAAGCTTTATTTGTTGATGAAAATGCATGCATAGGTATACTCTTCATTAATTAATTAATATATAATCAAAAGGATATATGATTCATATGTGTGCCTATAAGAACCGAAGTGAACACTAATCCAATTCATATCAGGATGCAGGGAATGTGTCTATCATGCAAGCAACACATTTATCATGGATGAAGCTCATGGATGTGCACGAGTCAAAGTTCAATATGGAGACACGGACCAAAATATTGAGGTACACTAAAAAATATTTAAAAGTTTATATTCTATATGATACAAACAATAATAACAATGCCAATATGAAAGCCCAAGAAGATAAAAACGATGGGTCGAATAAACCCATTAAGAAGAGTAATCCAATTAGAGAAAATGTGAAAAAAAATTATGAGGTGTGAAAATGGAATCAGACCAGTTCGACCGAAAAACTAGTAAACTGGATCCTATACCAATCCGATGATTGGACTGCACAAGGTATAAAACCGACAGATGGATTCAAACCCCCTCCCTCAAGGATATGAATGGTGGCCTCAACCACCAAGCTAATTTGTTTGTTACTAGTATATATGCAAATTAAAATACATATTGATATCTTTCGACAAATAATTTATTTCTATTTAATTTATTTTAATTTTAATTATAAGTTCACTCATTTTTAAATTAATTATATTTTTATTTAACAGTAATTATAAACTCACTTATTATTTTCTTTTTATAATTATATAATATCTATTAACATTATTTTTCAATAAATACTTGTAGTATATAATAGTATAATAGATATAAATTAATTAATAAATTATTAAAATTTGAAAATAATAGTTATTTTAATATAAAAATAAAATAAAAATATTTATGATGGAGTAAAATTAATAAAATACTTATCGATTTTGTTCCATAGTGTTTAGAATAGCTAGATATTTTTAAAATATTAGTAAAAATATGTATTTTAAATTTTTAATTCTAAATTTTTAACTATATTTTGTTTTTTATTTACATAGGACCGAGTCAATCGGTTCAACCAGTAATCTACCGGTTGAACCAATGACTCAGTGATCCAGTGACCTGACTGGTTCGATCACCAGTTCGATTCTGATAACTATGGTTGGAATAAAAAATAAAAAGAATATTTACTTATATATTTCTTTATTTTTGCGGATATCTACCCAAAATCCGACATCCAATCCTACTAGTGTGCGGATCGAATCTATATTCGCAATTTTCGAATCGTATTCGAATAAGTACCGTGGATATACAAATCGAATCTGATTCATGAACACCCCTAACACACGTTATTATTATTATTATTATTATTATTATTATTATTATTATTATTATTATTATTATTATTGCTGACGTATGAATTAGTTACAACAGAATAAAAAATACATGGTTGAAGGGAGAATAGAAGTGTAAAGAAATACTAATTTTGATGATGGTTAAGAATTATTAATGCAATACTTTTTGGAGTATAGAGTACTATTTTATAATTTTTTTAATATTTTATTTTCATGGTTTATTAATACTCTCTCACCTCTCATTATTAATGTTGATAATTGTCGATATTGTGATTATTGTAAAATTTTTAGTACAGATCACTGTTATTATATATTACATTTGGGTCATATATAATATATATACAAGTTACGTAGGTAGAGTCTATTGTAAAGAAAAGAGAGTAATAATCATGATCCTTCTAAATTTTAGTTTTTCTTCATAAATTATATAGAAATTTTAATTTAGTCTTATTAAAATATTTAGTTTAATCTCTTCTGTGTTATAAAAATACAAAATTAACTTTTGTTTTTCTCTAAAATTTAGTCCAGCTCCCTCTTGATGAATTATATATGCTTCTAAATAATACATGAAAATCTTAGGTGTCTATTGAGTCATGCCCAGTGAACTGCATATATCGGGTGAAGACAGAGGAATTGGCGGTGCTTGAGTTTCTGATCCAGCCACAGCCAAAGGCAGGGTATGGAGTATATGGAGGTGGGTGGGAGAGACCTGCAAATATCTTTAATGCCGCTAGTCTTTCAAAAAACAGCTCAAGCGACAAGCAACGTAACAACAACCAGAAAAAATCAAAACACTGGTTAAAAAATGAGACTAAATTCTAAAAACTAAAACATTATATAAAATCCATACAAACGAAGTTATTATCTAAAGTTTTGTAAATTATCAATAGATTATACATGTGATGTTTTGTAAATTAAGCGACATTCATAGTTGATAATTATTAAATAATTTAATATATTTAACTAAATTATTATTTAATATTTTTTAATTATCAATTTCATATAAAAACGTGAATATTCACCAAAAAACATTTTACTGATAATACGACGTTTTGTCTATTTTTTTTCTTGTAACTAATAATCCCACCACGGATGAAACATTTTCCCACATAAGTAATCAATTTTACATGTTACCTATCTGTTAAAATTGTCACTAAAATCTAAAATGAAAAAGTAATTTTTTTATATATAAAAACAGCAATAACAATTAATAGAATTTAACTAACTTTTTAAAAATATAATAATAAAAAATTTTTAATTTTATATATTTAATGTATTAAAATATAAAAATATTTATTTTTTAATAATTTTAATAAAATATTTTTTATAATATTCTTAGTTTATATTCTTGAAACACGAGTTAATAAAATTCTATTTAATATATCTAATGATTTAATCTTTTATTGATGGTTGAAACGTTTATAAATAGTAAATTTTATTTTTTATTAATAAATAACTAATAAAATTCTTTTTTAAGCTTGTTATATTTGTTATAATAAAATAAATTATAAAACAATTACTCAGTACAAAAAATTTGTTATTTATACCTCATCCATTATCAATATAGTGATCATGTTAATTAATTATTGTTGCCATTATATAACGGGATTGAAAAGATAGAGAATTAGAGATGATAAAAATTTATATGCAATTTTTTTTACGTGTAAATTTATTAATTAAGAATTATTAGATAATTTAATATGTTTGATTAAATTATTATAATAATTTTTAATTATTAATTTTATATAAAAATAATTATACTTGATTTTTTTTTATAATGAGAGATAATTCACTTTATTTTATTAGCTGGATAAAGTTCTCGCTCTTCAAATAAAATAAACTTAATTACAAGAAAAAGTATAGAAAATTAATTATAATATAAATTAATTCAGCGGATTATAGTATATCAGTATATGTCATAGATTACATTGACCAATTTAGTTATACATGACCTAATACGCGTATTTGGCTCTTCTTCGAATATAAATGAAAGTGTTGGATATTATTCCAAAAGACTGTAATTTTCTTGGATCGAATCCTCGCATGAGATAGGACCACAAAACATTCCTCCCGAATGAGAGAAGTAAATCAAAGTTACAGGAAGAGTACAAAATATGATAAATAGACCCATCACGGATATACTTGTCTGTTTAGATAAGTTGCCGCTTGAAAACAGCAACATTTGCGTCACAACTGCTCCTATAGTTCCACCGCTTCCGGTCATTCCTGCTATTACTCCCAGTGATCTGTTTATAAATAAACGCAAGTTTATTTATTTTTATATTTTTGTTATAAAAAATAAAACAAAGTATATTTTTTGTTTTTAAAATTTTAAAAATATTTTTAAATTTTATTTTATTTTAATTTTATTAATAAAATTTTTATTTCCATTAAATATATCCATATAAGCTAATAGGATCAATTTAAAGACAATTTTGTAAGAAGAACTTTAATACAGGTAAATTAGACATGTTCTGAGTAGTCAAACATGATTATTTGATTGATTCTCAATTTCATAAAAGTTTAGCTGGCGGAGTACAATTGATGCAAATTAAATATTTCTAAAATTAAATTAAAATAAAATAAAATTTATGAGTACTTTCAAAAATTTTGACAAATTTAAAACTTCAAAGGCAAAAATTATTGTTTTAAATATTAAAAATTAGTCTTTAGATCAATTATAATGTATTTTTGTATAAATATATTATTGTTTTAAATTATTCTTAATATATATTTTATATAAATAGTTGATTTGATATCAGATTTTTTGTGTATATCTAAAATAATTGTTTATTATCTGAATTGACAAATAACTTTGCAATAATGATTTTGTTAATATAAAAAATTAATTTCCAAATCAATTTTATATATTTTTTTATAATTTTTAATATTATAAGAAAATTTAAATTTTTTGGTGCTAAAATAACACTTTCCTCCCTTTTATTTGTAAAATGCACACTTCTCTCCCTTATAACTTAAAAAAAAATTAAATCTATTTTAAATTTTGTGTGTTAATTAAGGTTAACTTTATCTATTTTTTAAGAAAAAATAAAATATTTTTTACAAAAATACCCTTTAATAAAAATTTTATTTTTTTGTGATTAAATTTTATTTAACAAAATAGCCTTTAACAAATTATTTTTTTACTAATTAAATTGTATTTTTTATCAAAATATTTTTTTAAAAAAATTTTAATGATTAAATTATTTTTTTCTAAGATATCCTTCAATAATTTTTTTAATTATTAAATTGTGATTTTACCAAAATTTTTGTTAACAATTATTTTTATTTTAGTATTAATTTTTCGATATCAATACATATTATTTTAATATTAAATAAAAAAATCTTACCACTGTTCATATGTATAATAATTAATATTAATAAATAATTTATTTCATAGAACTATTAAAAATTATTAACAAATTTATCAAAACTTAAAAACAAGTTGAGATGGATAAATCCCAAATTTAAAAAATTAACATCTCATTCCTTCACATTTTTATAAAACAAGTTCTTTAATAATTACAAAATTATTGAAGAGTATCTTAGAAAAAAATAATTTAATCGGTAAAAAAATTTTTAAAAAAATATTTTGAAAAAAATACAATTTAATTAATAAAAAAATAATTTATTAGAGGGTAGTTTGGTAAATAAAATTTAATAAAAAAATTTTACTAAAAGATATTTTTATAAAAAATAATTTATTTTTTCTTAAAAAATAGATAAAGTTAATGTTACTTAATACAAAAAAGTTAAAATAAATTAAAAATAAAATTTTTTAAAAGTTATAAGAGATGAGAGTGTATATTTTATAAATAAAAGGGAGTAAGAGAGTAAAATGTTATTTTAATATCTCTTTAAAAAAATAAAATTTTCTCTTAATATTATAATCAATTATTAAAATAATTATATTTATCATATTAGAATAATCAAATTTATTTGTAATAATATAATTAAATTTTTTCATAATTAATACGGTAATTAATTGGTGAATAATTTTTTAGGTACATATATCATTAGTTATAATTAAAATTTTAATTAATATTTATATATAAAAATAGCAAATAGAAACTCTGGAGTAATTAAGTTGGAAAAAAGCAATTTTATTGAGAGTGAACGCACACGATATATACAAACAACATGACCAAAGCATGAGCATATGCATGACTATTTACGGACCGGGGCGTTTGTAGTCACTATACTTCACATTAACACAAGAAGGGTATAGCATTCTTCTTTTTTTGTGAATGGAAGGGCCAACTGAGTCAAACTTTAAAATTTCAGGTATAAATTGACTCAATTAAAAATAAAAAAGTTAAATTAAGTTATAATTAAAGTTTAAATATTATTTTAAATATTAATTGATAAAAATTTAGATATTTAAATATTATTTCTTTTCATGCTCTATACTAAAAAAATGTCTATGGTTGCAGTAAAAAATTTTGATTATAACTAATAAAAAGGGTGATCCCTCCTTAGAAATATGACCATAATTTTTATGGTCATTCCACTTTAAAATCGTGATCATAGTCTTATCTATAGTCACCTCACCTTAAAACCGTGATCATAGCTTTATTTATGGTCACCCCTCTTTAAAATCGTGATCATAAGCCCTTTTAGGTCATCATTTTTTTAAAAAACTATGACCATAGACTCTTTTTTGTTATTGTAAAAAAATCGTGACCATAAACTCTTTTAGATCACCTTCTAAAACCGTGATCGTAGATTCTTTTAGGCCACTCTTTTTAAAAAACTGTGATTATAGATATTTTATAATCACCCTATTTTTAAAAATCGTGACCATAGCTTTTGTTTCTTTAGCCACGATAAAAAATCGTGATCATAGAAGATCTATAATTATAATTTTTTACCGTGACAAAAAAAACCATGATCATATACCCAAAATATTATAGTGCTAGGTAGGTATTAATAGGGATGGCTCAACTAATAATTAAATAAAAATATATTTTTAGAAAATAATTTTTTAAGACTAATAAAATTCATATAGTAATTAAAATTTTCAGATTACATCCTTAATAAATCAATCATCTTTATAAATTAAAAATTTGAAATCATCAGGGACAGCCTAAGTCATCCTTAAGGTCGTACTCTTATTTTTATATGTTTGTGTTATATATATCCACTAACAGTGGTGATTTAATCATAACTTTTAAATGTAACGAGAAATTGTTTTGAAAGTTTAAAAGTATAGATTTTGAGCTACAAATAGCTAGTAACTATGTGCTTAATTTTGTAAGGATGCCGGTATAGGAATCGTAAATATTAGAGATTAATCATCTATATAGAAATACAGGAATGACATTATACTACTTACAAACAAATTTAATAAATAATATAATTAAGTTAGATTGAAATTTAAATTTAAAAACTATCACTAATGCAATTGATCAAAATACAAATAAAAATACAAAAATATAATAGTAGTTTTACTTTGATTGTTTTGGTAATTAATTACTTTGATTGTATTGTTTATATTTACTGGACAATACTCACATAACAATTAATAAAATGTAGGAATGATTCTAAAATTATTTTTGTGTCTACTTACTACACCAATTAATTAATTGAAGAATAAAATGTAGGAATGATTCTAAAATTATTTTTGTGTGTACTTACTATTTAGTTTTTAATGATAAAAATTTACGTATAATTGTTTTTATGTGAAGTTAATAATTATTAAATAATTTGATAGAATTGGTTAAATTACCATCTAATAATTATTAATAACTATTAATTTTGTATAAAGAGTACTGTTTTTTTTAATTTAATTATTTTATTATTTTTTATAATTTTATTAAATTCTTAATTTTTATATTTTTTTTAATTATATTTTTATATTATTTTTAATTTTATAATTAAAATTTTTAATATAAAATATCTATAATTAAAAATTTAATTACATTTTTTATTAAATATTTTTTAAAAAAATATTCTATTAATTTTAATATTTTTAATATAAAAATAATCTAATTATAAAATAAAAAACAACTTAAAGATTCAATTGAAAAACAAAAAAATAAATTTGATGAAGCGAGAATATAGCAGCTAACCTCTTGGAAACGAAAGGAACCACGCCAAAGATGAGGCCAGAAGCGGCTTGAACAAACACTGAAAAGCAGCACATAACAAGCACCGAGCTCCAAAGCGAGTCAACTCGGCCTAGCAACACACACAGCAAACCGGCCACCGTCTGAACCGCCCACACCCCCCAAAGCCTCCCTCTCATCCCGAACCTCTTTCCCATCCTGTCAGACATCACTCCACCCATTGGCCTCGAAAACACATTCGCCATCCCAAAACACGCCGCTATGGTCCCCGCCGTCTGAACATTCACCCCGAACCTGTCATAGAAATACTCCGCTATTATGTTGTCCATTGTAAGCTCCATCCCAAACGACGACGCATACAGCAGTCCCAGAACCCATCCTCTGTAATTCGACAACCCACGCACCACAACAACAAATACACTCTCCTTTCGATTAGTACCTGTTACAATATATATATTAGGATTCTATTACATTTATATACAATAATATAATATTTAATTATATCTCAGTACTCATTTTATTTTCATTCAATTTGATGTTTCTTTAATTGTGTCATTACTATTGTATCTTTAAACCATGAATATATACTTCTAATTCTACTTTTATCTAATACATTTTCTTGATTATATTAAGTGTTTACAAAAAATGAGCCGTTATATACAGATACGACTGATTTGGTGATTAATTCTTTGCTGACACATAACATTTTGACCCCTCAGTTGAGAGTTTACTCTGTTTTTGTTTTTGGCCTTGATCAATATATAATCTTAAATCTTAACTACCTCTCTTGGTGTTGTGGTTACTAGAAGGGAGATCTTGACCGTATAACAAAACCAAGGTTCCGGTGGTGGCTTGGAAAATTGCCGGGATTATGAATGATAAGCGCCATGCGGTGGAGGAAGGGAGGTTGAATAGTGAGATGAAGAGGGAGTAGACGACGGGCATGACGAGTTGGGTCACGCCAGAGCCGACGTTGGCCCAGCCTGCGACAACGCCGTTGGCGAGGCCGACGACGTTGCCGGAGAACATGGAGCTCATCCAGAACTGGCTGGAGACAAAATTAGCGAGGCAGAAACCGACGAGGAAGCGGACGGCGATGAAGGAGGTGGGTGTGGAGGCCAGGGAGGTAGCGAGGATGATTGGGGCGGTGAGGAGGGAGAGCGTGCCAGAGGCTATGCGGGGGCCGACGAGGTCACAGGTGGGTCCCATGAGGAGGCGGGAGAAGATGGAGCCCGCAAAGGAGGCGGTGCCAGCGGCGCCTATTTCCGCGGCGGTGAGTTTGAGGTCTTCACGGATGATCGGAAGGAGTGGGGGAATGGAAAAGGTGGAGAAGAAGCAGGAGAAGAGGTTCAGCCATGCCAGGTGGAAGGTAAGCATGTGTGGCCGCGCTGCCGAGAGCGGACGGAACTCGGTGGCTTTGTCGTCCTCATCGACGGCAACGGGGAACGAGGACTTCTCCGAGAAGTAATGCTCAGGTTGCATGTTGGGACCTTTTTAGTTATTTAGTTTTCTTTTTTTTTTTTTTCTTCTTTTTTTTAATGGAAACTTGGAACTAAATTCTGGGGAGGCAAAATATGTATGTAGATTGAAGCAGCAAGGCACTAAACGGCAAAAACATGACTTAATGAGGTGTATATATGGATCACTCCGTTATACATGTACAATACACTTTTTTTAACCAAAACATGTATACTTTTATCGTACAAAATCTAGGTAAATACTAAATAAGTAATAACTCTGCTATGCGATGCATTGCCCACTTTCCATACTATTTTCATGTTAATATTTTCTTAATAATTAAGTAACTAATACGTTTGTTTCTTTTTTTATTAAGTAAAATAATTTAAATACATAATTAATTAATAATAATCATATTTTATAATGATATAAAGAAATTTGGTATATAAGAAGTGATCCATTCTATATAACTCGCCCGCAAAATCTATAAATCGGCATGATAACAAAAAACAGAAGAAAAATCCAAAATTACGTGTATAATTTAGTTACTAAAGATAACGCGTCTTCAGAAGAAATCTCCAAGTGAATCACTTAAAAAATAGGTCAACTAAGTAATGATACGATAGCACGTTCGAACTCAAAAGTCTATAAAAGAAAAAACCCTAAGCAAAAGAAGGTACTATTTATTTTGAATAGCAATATATTCATCTCATTTTCTTTTTAATTTGAGCGTTGGAGTGCTTTTGCAGGTGTCCACCGCCTCCGTTCTTGAGAAGCCAATGTATATCTCATCCAACTCAGGCGGAAGTAAATTCAACCTTGGATCGAACGAGCTATACCTTTCCCGAGGCTTACTACGCAGGAACATTTAGCGCCCATCGTGGGGCTGAAGTTTTAAATTAACCCCACCATCATCTTTTCTGCCCTATTTTAGCTTTTTTTTTTTGCAGGTCACGACCTATGGCAGAAGAGCAAAGCAACCCTCCTCCTCCTCCCACTCAAGCCGAGCTTCTAGCTATCAGTGAGTCCTTGCGAGCAGAAGTCCAACGCATGGTCGAGCTAATGAACCAGAAACAAAATAGTTGGCATGACGGGGAGAAACAGAAAATCCCTGCCAATGACGTTGACGATGACGATGACGACTATACTGCAGAAACTAAAGCCGCGATGATAGTCACCCTAAAGCCATTAATAAAGAGAACCAATCCCTTTTCAAAGGAAGTTATGAGCTTTCAGATGCCGAAGAACTTCACTCTGCCGATGACACTGAAACCCTATGAGGGAACCGGTGATCCCAACATTTACGTCACTAAATTTTACTTAATGATGTTCATGAACGGTGCATCTGACCCAATACTTTGTTGTATATTTTCAACTTTCTTAGACGGTGCTGCCTTGATCTGGTTTTCTGATTTACCTGCAAGTTCTATATCAAGCTTCGATGAGCTGGCCGACCTTTTCGTTAACAACTTCGTAGCTTCCAAAATCTATGTGCATGACTCATACTTGATAAACCACTATTTTATGGTATATTTTGGATTGAATTGAGTGGGTTTTGTCAACTATTCTCACACTTATTCATGTAAATTGCATGTTTTTAAGTTTCCTTCCTAATGTTGTGCTATGATTGAAAACATGCTTCCTAGGCCTTTAAATCACTAATTTTTAATCCTCTGTTATTATCATTCAATGCCGTGATATGTGCGTTAAGTGATTACAGGATTTATAGAGCAGGAATGGCATAGAGGATGAAGAGGAAGCATGCTAAAGTGGAAGGAACACAAGAATTTGAAGATTTGAGAAGCTGAAAGCGATGCGCGTGCATGGCTGAAGCGCACGCGTGATCAAGCCAGTTCCAAGCGACGCGTACACATGACTGATGCGTACGCGTGACCTTGTGCAGGGCCCACCGATGCGTACGCGTGGCTGACGCATACGCATGACGAGCGTCACGTGCTACAATTAAAGGAATACGATGGGGCGTTTTCTAGGCTGATTTTGGCCCAGTTTCAAGCCCGAAAATGCAGACTAGAGGCTGGGATGGAGCTGAGACTGAACACACTTTCACTTTAGCTTGGTTTTTGAGTTTTGAATTCTAGTGAGAGAAACTCCTACTTCTCTCTAGGGTTCTTGGTACTCTTAGTTTTACTTTCACTTGGATCCTGAGAGAAGTTGTGGTTACCTTCATTTGGAGTCATTCTCCTTATAGTTTTCTTCTCTAATTTTTCTATTACTCTTTTCCATTTCATTACTTGAATTCATGTTTGGATCTTGTTATGATTGAATTTTGTTAAGGCATTGAGTTATTTCCATATTTACTGTTATTGCTTGTTTTGTTCTTGTTGATTATTCTTAGTGGTAATTTGAATTGGATTATTTTCTAGTTTTTATCATATCTTTTAATTTTGCTCACCAAGTGTTTGAGGAAATGTCATCCAATATCATGGAGTAGATTTCCTTGCTTAGTTTGGGGTTGAGTAATTGGAGCCACTTGAATTGTTATATTCAAGTGTTGATTGGTAATTGAATATTGTTTATTAGCTTGAAACTCATCAACTCTAGTTCTTCTTTATGAAGTGACTAGGACTTGTGAGCTAAAGTTAATCGTTTCATTTGACTTTTCTTCAATATTTAGAGGATAACTAAGTGAGAACAATGAGCTTTTACCCTCACATTGGGCAAGACAATAAGGATAGAAATTCCGGTTCTCACCCCGAACCAAGGCCTTTTTATATTGATTAATTACTAACTCTTACTAGTTAAATATCGCTCTAATTTTCTAGTTATTTATTTTTCTTGTTTTCAACTTCAAAAATCTTCAGAAAAATCACAACCAATAATTTGCATCTTGTGTCAATTCCTAGGGAATGACTCAGGATTCTACTCCCGGTTATTGAATTTAAA
Organism: Arachis ipaensis; assembly: GCF_059453495.1. Classification (NCBI taxonomy): domain Eukaryota; kingdom Viridiplantae; phylum Streptophyta; class Magnoliopsida; order Fabales; family Fabaceae; genus Arachis; species Arachis ipaensis. The sequence continues at coordinate 138,488,404 of NC_142441.1, read as the reverse complement.
TTGTGACACATTTTTTAACTATGATTTGCGGAAATCTCGTCGATTAAGACTATACTTGTGACTTTGATTTGAAAAAATATTTTTGGTAATCTTGACCGATATTTATCCGCATGTCAATACTATCTCAGCATTATAAAGCAAGGATAACATGAAAGCCTTAAAGATTACATGACATGGTTCACAAAAGCAGCCATGGAGATACCTAACCTGAATCTAGAAGTCCACGTACATACACTAAAGAGTGGGCTTCAACCTGAAAAATTTCAAGAGATTATAGCAGTGACGAAGCCAAAGACGTTAACCGAGTTCAAAGAAAGGGCAACAAGCCAAATTGAAATGGAAAAACTCCGACAAATCCAGAGAGTAGAAAGACCTAACCCTAGCAAAGAGGAGGATAAACGGAACAAACATACAAACAATAAGACGGACCAAAAGCCATTCAAATTAACACCAAAGTTTGACGCATAACTCCATTCAACACCAAAAGGAAGACATTATTAAAGATATGTTGCACTCCAAATTAATCAAACCACCAAACAAAGCGGAAACTTATCAAGACCAATGATACATGGTCAAATCCAAGTACTATACATTTCACCAGAAGTACAGTCATACTATAGATGATTGTGTTATAGCAAAGGACCTCCTCGAGAAACTAGCCCGCCAGGGCATGTTAGATAAGTACATTGATAGTCAGGGACAGAGACGAAACGCAATGGATCTCGACCAATGTCCGAAGTTGAATGACAATTATAGAGACAAAGGAAAAAAGGTAAACGAAATCCCTAATCAACCTCGTGGCATTATTAACTATATCTTTGGTGGTTTCGCTGGGGGGAAGATGCAGTAATTGTGCTAGAAAGTGGTGGTATAGGACCATGATGTCAGTGACTAAGTCCAAACTGACCTTAACCACCAACGTGGATATTCTAGAGATTACATTCAAATCTTCAGACTTTAAAGCGGTAGATAAAAACCTAGACGACCCTGTAGTCATATCACTTCAGGTCGGTGAACTATTGGTGAAGAAAATCCTTTTGGACATAAGCAGTAGCACAGACGTATTGTTTTATTCTACATATCAAAAATTGAAACTAAGTGACAACGCTCTACAACCATCAACTAGGGAATTGGTAGGTTTCTCAGGTGAGCGTGTTCCAATACGTGGTTATATATGGCTACAACAACCCTAGGTGAATACCCTAACTGTAAAACACTAGACATCCAATACTTAGTTGTGGACTGTCAAAGCCCATACAATATCATCTTAGGAAGACCTTTTTTGAATACATTTGGTGCTATTATTTTCACTGTACACCTGTGTGTTAAGTTTTGTATGTAGGATAAAAAAGTTGTCACCATCCACGCTGACTAGAAGAAAGCCAGACAATGCTATAATGGGAGCCTCAAAACAAATCCTTTAAAACAAACTTATCAGCACTACGTCCATGCGGTCTATAACTAGGAATATTTACCTGCTTTAGCAGACCTAGATCCTTGGGAAGACTTGTAAAACTGACCTATGCCTATAGATACTTTAACCAAAGTGATGCTAAAAGAAAAAGAAAGCAAGTACACTTGCATAGGGGATGCATTACAAAGACCAGAGAAGAACAACTCGTCACACTACTATAAGAAAATATCGACCTATTTGCCTGGACCCTAGTAGACATGTCGGAGATTCATCCAAACATCATTTATCACAAACTAGCACTTAAACCCTCAAGTTGACCTATAGCTCAGAAGAAATGACACCTCGACACAGACAAAAAGAAGGCATCCATAGAGGAAACTCAAAAACTATTGGATGCTGGATTTATAAAAGAAATTAGGTTCACAAGTTGGTTAGCAAATATAGTCATGGTTAAAAAACACAACGGTGGATGATGTGTGTAGACTTCATTGACCTCAACATGGCCTGTCCAAAAAACACATCTTTTCCCTGTATTGATAAATTAGTTGATAGCTCATCTAGTTTTAATGTTTAAATTTTATAGATGCTTATTCTGACTATAACCAAATACTTATGTATTCGGCAGACCAGGATAAGACTGCATTTATTACTGACTATGACAATTTTTATTACAAGGTATGTCCTTTGGGTTAAAAAATGTAGATGATACTTATCAAAGGCTAATGGATAAAATATTTTCCAACCAAATCAAATAAAATATAGAGGTATATGTAGATGATATGGTGGCAAAGACCAAGTCCGACAGCAGTCATACCAATGACCTAAAGGAGATTTTTCAACAGCTCCGGCTAAATGTTGTCAAACTCGCGAGTCTAAGTAAACTCGTGGAGCTGACCTAGACTCGACTCGTGAGTTAACTCGTAGACTCGTACGAGTTCACCTGTTATGAAGTTTATATATATATATATATATATATATATATATATATATATATATATATATATATATATAATGTATATTTACTCAATTCTAACCATTCAAAATTAATAATATCAATCTTAAAGCACATAATAAATTAAAATAGTAGCATACATTATAACAAATATTTTAAAATACACATTCAAATCATCTATAATTATTCTTATACAAATACAACATAGAACACACAAAATTAAAAATTCTAAATCTGTAATACTAAATCTTTAATTGAACATTGAACAATATCAAATAATCAAATTAACTTTAATCAAAATAATTAATTACTAATCATCCATGAATGGATGAACCATCTGGCCATCTAACATAAACGATAAATAATAGGCTAAAATTAGAAGCAATAAAATTAAAAAAAAAAAACTAAATCAAGAAATAAAAGCTCAAAAAAAGGGCAAAAGATATACAAAAAATAGAGGATACAGAAGAAAAGAAGGGGCAAAGTCCCAGCAATAGCAGATCGAAGGCAAGGGTGCAGCAGGCAGCGGTGGTGAGGGTGCAGCAGCAACACGAAACGATGGCAATAAAAAGTCATGGATTTCACGACGGTGCAAACCAGAGCAGAGATATGACTGTAGGAGAAGTAGTCGAACTCGTGAACGGTGATAGCACGATGGAGTTGCGGATAGTGGATATGTGAAGAAATACAAAGCAGAGGGAATCATAGGTAAAATTCACAAAGACAATGGCGCAAATCAATGCAGAGGTAGCAGACGCAGGCAAACAGCGGCAGCATGACAGGGAACAATGACTGCGGCAGAACATGGAGAAAGTGAGACTTGAGAGAAACAACGCAGATGAGTGAGTTGTGAGTGAGTTTTCTTTCATTCTTTGGGAGTGTTATCGTAACCCTAATAAAAAAAGTATTTTTTTTATTCAAAATAACGTTTTTTTGAGCAAAAATGAAGAAAAACACAAACTCGCTAACTTGGTCCTAAACTCACGAGTTTGTCCGAGTTTGATCGAGTCTAGCCGAGTCTACTCAGGATAGAGTCTATGTCCGAGTCAACTCGATTCCATATCTAAACTCGTAAACTCGTACGAGTTTACGAGTTAACTCGAGAGTTTGACAACAATGCCGGCTATACAATATAAAGCTAAACTTGGAGAAATGTGCCTTTGGCATGGGAAAAAATTTCTCGAATTCATATTAACATGCTGAGGTACGGAGGCCAACCCAAAAAAGTGTCAAGCAATACTAGAGATGAGAAGTCCTCAATCAATCAAAGAAGTCTAATAACTCACTAGTCGGCTGGCAGCATTGTCCCATTTCTTATCTTTGATTGCTCACTGATCACATTATTTCTTCAAAACACTAAAAAAACAGAAGAAGTTCACATGGTCAAAAGCATGCGAACAGACATTCACCGAGTTAAAAGATATACTATCCTCACCTCTAATACTCCAAAAACCCGAGCATGGTAAACCTTTATATTTATATTTGTCTGTTACTGATTATGCTATTAACTCTGTTTTGGTAACATAAATAGGTAAACAACAACATCCAATATATTTCGTTAGAAAATCTCTCCAGAATGCCGAACTCAGATACCCAAAATTAGAGAAGCTAGCTTTAGCTCTTGTAACAACAGCAAGGCGACTAAGACACTATTTCCAAAGTCGCACTATACTAGTATGGACAAAACATCTCTTAAGGCAAATCTTCACAAAACCTAAACTAGTTGGAACATTAATCAAATGGTCTATCGAGCTCTCAAAATATGACATCAATATCAAGCGCGGGGAGCCATCAAGTCCCAAGCTTTGGCTAACTTTATCGCATAACTTACTCTCAACAACTCAACACTTAGTACCAGGACATGGACAGTATATGTTGATGGCGCTTCGAACATGCAAGGTTCTAGAGCCAGTATATTGCTCAAAGATAGCCAAGGAATAGTTATAGAATAATTTTTGTAATTTATTTTCTATGCCAGCAATAACCAGACAGAATATGAAGCACTTATAGCTGGTCTCAAGTTAGCTCAAACCCTCATGATAACACACCTAAATGTCAAATGTGATTTACTATTGGTGGTACAACAGGTAACAGATAATTTTCAAGTAAGATATACACTATTAGAAAACTATTTATCTATTATTAATAACCTTAGCTCTTGCTTTTTGAAATTTGAAATCTCCCACATGCCTCAGGAGCAAAACTGCTGAGTTAACATTTTATCCAAACTAGCAACTATTAGAAGTCAAACTCATTTACCGAGCTTATCACAACTAGCACTGGATGAACCCAGTGTTACATTAATAGCTCTTTTGAGTATTACACAGGAGATAGATTCACGAAACCCATTCATCACATATCTGCAAGTTGAAAAAATATTAGAGGATATCAAGAACAAACGTAAATTCAAGAGACAGTCCAACTTCTTCACCTTGATTGGAGACGAGTATACAAATGAGGTTTTACAAGACCCTTATTAAAATGCTTAAGCAAGGCCGACGCTAAACTCGCCATTGATGAAGTCAATGAAAGGGTATATGGTCACATAAGGGTAGAAGCCTAGCATAAGAAATACTTAGAGCAGGATATTACTGGCCTACAATACAAAGGGATTGCATGAACAAGGTCAGATATTGTGATCATTGCTAACGTCACACCCCCATCATTCACAATCTGGCCGAGCAGTTACACACATTGGAGGTAAGCTGACCCTTTAGTAAGTGGGGGCTGGATAGCCTCGATCCTTTTCCACTAGCACCAAGTCAGGTTAAATTCTTAATTGTTGTTATAGATTACTTTACAAAATGGATAGAGACTATATCTTTAGCAAAAATCAATTCTAAAAAGATGATCTCTTTTGTTTGGAAAAACATAATATGTAGATTCAGTATACCTCACTCCATTATCACTGATAATGGTCGACAATTCATTGATAAGAATTTCACAAGTTTTTTACAAAATTTTAAAATCACACATCAATTTTTATCTATAGAGCACCCTCAGACTAATGGACTAGATGAGGCTACCAATAAGGTTATATTGCAGGCATTACAAAAAAAAAATAGATGATTCCAAGGGACAATGGGCCGAGCTCATTCCTAAAATTTTATGGATATATAACACAACAGAACATTCATCAACAAAAAAGATTCCTTTTAGACTAGCATATGATTGTGATGCCATGATACCGGTTGACGTCTCACATCAGTCTGGCTGAATAAACATCCTCAATGGCGAAGCGAATTACGAGCTAAGAGCCACCGAGTTGGACTCAATAGAAGAAATCCAAGACCAGGCGCTGATTCAACAACGCATAACGCAACTAGCTATAGCTCAGAAATACAATAAAAAGATCAAGTCGAGGTCATTCCATGAAGGAGACCTCGTCCTCAGAAAAACAGAGGAAGCACGAAAACCACATGGTCACAGAAAGCTCAGTGCCAATTGAGAAGACCCATTCTGAATATCAAAAGTTATCAGATGAGGAACATACAAATTACAAACATTGCAAGGCAATAATCTACCAAGTACATGGAACATTTCTTCTTTAAAAATGTATTATAGCTAAGTCAGAACAAGGTACTGTACTCTTTTTTATACTGTCTGAATTTTATCTTTAAGTCGGGTTTTGCCAGGAGAGGTTTTAACGAGGCACACCTCTGCCCTTCAACATTGAAGGATCCTCATCAATATAATAATTCTTAATTCTTCAATTCTCACTACTATTTTCCATTACTTTTTAACCGACTTATAAGTCGACCAATGCAAAGCACGCCGAATATAATGGCAACTAACAAATCACTTCCTATTCTTTTACATTTCTCAAAACATTCACTACTATCTCCGTTAAATCAGTCCACAGTAATATTAATCCAGCCGGTTCCTTTTTTGGCAATACATTCCAAAAAGCAATCATACAGACTAAGGGAAACAACTTACCAAAAACAAAAGTACGAATCATACTAAAAACATGCACATTCAAATATTTCATATACTAACATTGTCTTGCGAACATAGCAACCATATTATAATTAACCGAGCTATACCTAGGACATCAACCTACCAAACTATAAGCAAACAATATCAAACAAACTTTTCCAAAAAACAAAAAGCAAAATTCGTTACATAAAACAACTATCATGGAGGACTAATATTCTCATCCTCGCCCTCCTATTCCTGATCATCATCATCCATCACCATCAGCTCTCCATTCACAACAATCTTACACGAGTCCATAGCAACCACATCCATGTCAGGAGCAAGGAACTTAACCTACTCCATAGCTTTCTCAAACTCGCTAGCAAACATCTCCAAGCCATCGCTATCTTTGCTATATTTCAGGATCTTTTTTTCAAGGTTTAACACCATCATTCTAGCTGCTAAACTCGTCCTCTTTTTATCAAGCTTCTTCTCTTTATCCTCAGCCAGTTTTCACTTCTCCTCCAACGATTTCACCTCATTTTCTTTCAAGCTAACTTGCTCTAATGTATCCCGAAGCTTATTACCCTTCTCTACATTTTCTTGCATTACTTGTTCTGTACTTGCCTTGTCAAAAAAATCCCTTGGATGCTTCATCTCATGAGTTTGACTAATAGACATTAACCGAGATCCCATCACCTACACAATTACCATAACAATTTATTAAAAATAGCACAAAACGACAATGACCAATTAATTCAATACTCCTAGTTACCTACAAATATTGCGCCACCTTAACATCACCAACATTGTGAACCAGTTCCACATTAGAAGGATTCTGACCATATTCATCGTCCATAAGCAGAAATGAAAAATGCCCACTCCACACGGAAGTGATATCCTCATTCTCTCTATAGCCATGAAGTTTCACCTAGTTCTTTGTAAAATTTTTAACCTCATCCAAATCCAAATCTTTATTATCAAACTTGGTTTTCGTTAAGTTGATCACCTCCTCAACTCCTTATTAGCAGTAACCTCAATTTTCCTCTTCTTATAGTTCACCTTCTTTCAAGGTGTAGGTTTGTCGACCTCAACACCTCCTTCCAGCTTAACATTATTTGCAGACCCTTCCTTTTTCACATTTTTGGCCTTGAAAAAGGCACGAAGGCTATTAATAGTACCTTGGGGGCTTTCTCACCTACACATAAACACAAATAACATAAGTATATACAAACAGCCAAAACCAACATCTTCGAACAATGATCTACATTACACAAATTCCTAAATACTTAGTAATCGAATCTCTATCAATTTTTCACTCAAGTAATTAATAACCTAGTGGTCATGATATTATTTACCAAGAATTTCACAACTATTTTGTTCCTATACTGCATCATCTCCATACCAAGAATCTGCTTAGGGGAAGGGTGCCAATACAAGGAAAATTTCTCAACCAAATTTTCATCCACAAAAAAGGGAAACTCATCCTCACATGACCTTACTTTAATGTACATCACCTTAAAATTCTTAAAAGATGACCTATACAAACTGAATATAGTTCGGTTAGGGACCCTGGCTAAGTTTAACCAAAGCCCCTTTTTCACACCTTTGGTCTAGAACAACACGAAAAATACCTCTAACAAAGCCTCAATGTCCAGATACTCCATCAAAATCTCAAAACTCCTCACAAATGTGCAAGAGTTAGGATGCAATTGAGATGTTGCATACATCATTTGTGTCAACACAGCATGTTCACACTGCGTAAACGAAAATCTAACACCTAACTCAACCAATACACAACTATATATAAAGAAAAACTCACACCCATCATCCCTGTGGAACACACGATCAGACACAGAACAAGGCAAAAACTCAAGTTTTACAACCTCACCCTCCCTAACCCAACAAGAATAGCCTAACTGAGCCACACTAGTTTCATAATAAAAAACAGAGACCTACTCTTTCACCAATTCAGCAACCTATGAAAATGAATCTTTTGAGTCCTAAATGAACTCCTCTTAAACGATAATTTTGTCCTTTCCCTTTTTCGTGTTTCTCTTCTTTTTTACTTTTCCTTTTGCCTTCACCATTTTTTCAAACTATACCAAACCTAAACTCACACACAAAATCTTTACAGTAATAAAAGAAAACAACTAACCTTTCTTACTCATCTTCGAATTTAGTTCCAAAAAATGAAACACTTATTTTTAACCCAAACCTTTACCACTAAACAACGTCTTCATCAACCCTTAACATACGTGCGTAAATACACGATCAGGATCCCAGACCCTTTAGTTGCAAAATAATCTAAACTGTTCAAAACAAAATAAAAATAAAATAGTAATTCTACTCTTATAACAAAAAGTAACCGATCGCCGTATCCTTGGTAATTGTAAAAGGTGCCATAATAAGCATTTTATTACAAAATATCTAATAAAAAAAATTAAAAATCTAAATTTATTACAAATCTTCTGTAATATCTTCTCACCCTTATTCCAATTAAAACAGATTGAGCTTGGGGGATTATACTTTATATTATAAATATGTCGATTTAAAGCTCGAGCCTTGCGAAAAAAGCTCAACCTGTTTCTATAAAGCAGTCCACAGGTCAAGTTTGGGGGTTGTGATCCATTCTATATAACTCGCCCGCAAAACCTATATATCAGCATGATAACAGAAAACAAAGGAGAAATCCAAAATCAAGTGCATAATTCTGTTACTGAAGATAATGCGTCTTCAGAAGAAATCTCCATAGAATCACCTAGAAAATAGGTCAACCAAGTACCCGTACGATAGCACGTTCGAACTCAAAAAGTCTATAAAGAAAAAAATCCCTAAACTAAAGAAGATACGCTATTTATTCTGAATTGTAATATACTCATCTCACTCTCTTTCTGACTTGAGCATTAGAGTGCTTTTATAGGCACTCACCGCTGCCGTTCTTAGAAAGCCGATGTATACCTCATTTAGCCCAAACAGAAATGAATTTAACTTTGGATCGTACAAGCTATACTTCTCCCAAGACTTACTATGCAGGAACAAAAAGGTTATCGAATATCTATTAAGTATTAACCCACCAAGCCATCGGTCTTAAGTAGTACAAAGTAAAAATCTCAAGTCACTTTTTTTATGGTATGGGATTTTTAAAAAAGGAAAAATAATGTGAAAAGAGAAAGTGATTATAAGATTACTGCTCAGTGGATTAATACCTTAACAAAAATGGCGAACATTTATATGCTGTTGTATTCATGTAAAGTCAATAATTAAAAATTGTTAAATGATAATTTAGTCAAATTTATCAAATTAATTGACAACTTTTAAATATCAACTTCATATGAAACCATTGCATGAATTTCTATCTAAAAAAATACTCATAACGAAAAATTAATAAATTTTCTTGGATTCAATGATTATACATTTTCATATATATATGAAATATAGAATATAGAAAATATCGATAAATTTTTTCATCTTTACGTAAATTAGAAATTAAGGTATTTTTTTATTTAAAAAAGTGTATTGGTTAGGCCAATAATAATTAATAACAATGAGGAGCAATAAAATTTGATACATTAAAACAAAAAGTTATAGAAAAATAATTTTTAAGTAGTTAATATTAATTAATTTTTTAATTATAAAATTATTTTATTTAAACTTCATTTTTAGAAAATCTAGGATTTACATTTAATATTTAAGGTATAAAATAAAAAATTTATAATTTAGCATCTAAATTTTAAAATAAAAATATTAATTGATATTGAATTTGACATCATTTAATTTTAGACATTACAATATCACACATTTACTTAAAATACACTCATTACAATATTTAAAAGTTTTCATCCATTATTTTACCTTGCCAAATTTTAAACCCAAGTACACCTATATTAAAAAATATTATGATTTGCCACTTCAGTTAAGGTTTCAGCTGCCTCGAGCCTTTACACTATGTTTGCTTTAAGAAAAAAAATAAGAGAAGAGAAAAAAAATGGAAAAAGAATGAATGAAAAAATAAAAAATCAAAAAAATTTTATGTGGATCCCATAAAAATTATTTTCTATCCATTATAAACAAAAAAACAAAGAAAAAAGTGTTATTTTTTTTATGACTAAAAAGTGTTATCTTTTGTGTATTTACAATGTTACTCATAGTTATATTATTATTAATAATTATCAATCTAAATTTAGTTTTAATATGTTATTATAATAGAGATTCACATTTAAATATGGGTAAAAAACAAAAATAAGCCAAGGAAGAAAATAATTTACGTGAATAAGCCAAAACAAAAATTGCTTCATGAATCCACCAATGCACGTTTATATGTAGTTCGAACCAACTTGGTTCGAACTCCATTTCTACATAATTCGAACCAGCTTGGTTCGAATTATACACAAATACAGGCACACACATAATTCGAACCAGCTTAGTTCGAATTACACAGAAACACACGCACACACTAATTCGAACCAGCTTGGTTCGAATTACACACACAATAATTCATGGTATAATTCGAATTATGCTGTTAAAAAATTAATAATTTATTAAAAAAATTTATTAAAAAAATTAATAATTTAAAAATTAAAAAATATATATTTTATTTCATACGTTAAAAAAAAGCTAACAAAATATTTAATTACGAGACTTCTTTAAAATATTAATGAGCTATCAATTCGAATTCCATACAATACTTTTCTGTCCATTTTTAATAGTTCATGAATATTTTTTAATAATTTTTTTTAAATTATACTACAAAAAAATATTTTATCCTATGCAAAACAATTTAAAAAAAATAGCTTAAAAAATGTTAGGAGTACTATAAAAATTTGTAATGTTATAATAACTTAGGTAAATATATGCATGTACTTAAATTTTAAATAAAATACTCTACATAGTCAATAATAATTTAGAAATGAAAGAAAATATTTTATTCCATACAAAATAATTAAAAAATATATTTTATTCTATACAAAATAATTTTAAAAAATGGCTTAAAAGATGTTATGAGTACTATAAAAGTTTGTAATATTCTAGTGATTTAGGTAAATACATGATAAGAATATTTTTTCTTTAATTTCTAAATTATTAGTGACTATGTGGAGTATTTCTTTAATGTCCTAAGTCATTAGGACATTACAAATTTTTATAGTACTTCTAACATCTTTTAAGCCATTTTTTAAATTATTTTGCATAGAATAAAATATTTTTTTGTGGTATAATTTAAATAAATTTATTAAAAAATATTCATGAGCTATCAAGAATGGGCAGAAGAGTATTGTATAGAATTCGAATTGCTCACCATATAATTTGAATCAGAGTAATTCGAACTTCCCTATGCGTAATTCGAATCATGTAATATCTCACCATATAATTTAAATAATTTTATTAAAAAATTATCATGAATATTTTTTAATAAATTTATTTAAATTATACCACAAAAAAATATTTTATTTTATGCAAAATAATTTAAAAAATGGCTTAAAAGATGTTAGAAGTACTATAAAAATTTGTAATGTCCTAATGACTTAGGACATTAAAGAAATACTCCACATAGTCACTAATAATTTAGAAATTAAAGAAAAAAATATTTTTATCATGTATTTATCTAAATCATTAGAATATTACAAACTTTTATAGTACTCATAACATCTTTTAAGCCATTTTTAAAATTATTTTGTATAGAATAAAATATATTTTTTAATTATTTTGTATGGAATAAAATATTTTCTTTCATTTCTAAATTATTATTGACTATGTAGAGTATTTTATTTAAAATTTAAGTACATGCATGTATTTACCTAAGTTATTATAACATTACAAATTTTTATAGTACTCCTAACATTTTTTAAACCATTTTTTTTAAATTGTTTTGCATAGGATAAAATATTTTTTGTAGTATAATTTAAAAAAATTTATTAAAAAATATTCATGAACTATTAAAAATGGACAGAAAAGTATTGTATGAAATTCAAATTGATAGCTCATTAATATTTTAAAGAAGTCTCGTAATTAAATATTTTGTTAGCTTTTTTTAACGTATGAAATAAAATATATATATTTTTTATTTTTAAATTATTAATTTTTTTAATAAATTTTTTTAATAAATTATTAATTTTTTAATAGCATAATTCGAATTATACCATGAATTATTGTGTGTGTAATTCGAACCAAGCTGGTTCGAATTAGTGTGTGCGTGTGTTTGTGTGTAATTCGAACCAAGCTGGTTCGAATTATGTGTGTGCCTGTATTTGTGTATAATTCGAACCAAGCTGGTTCGAATTATGTAGAAATGGAGTTCGAACCAAGCTGGTTCGAACTACATATAAACGTGCATTAGTGGATTCATGAAGCAATTTTCGTTTTGGCTTATTTACGTAAATTATTTTTTCCTTTGACTTATTTTTGTTTTTTATCCTTTAAACATTATATATGTATTAGATAAATAATTTAAATTAAATATATAAAATTATAATATTTTGTAATATTTATAAAATGCAATAAAATATAAATAAATAAATAAAAATATTTATACTTTATTTTATTATAAAAATATTAATGTAATTTTATGATTTTTTTATTATTTTCTATTATCCAAACAAAAAATTTTTTATTTTATTTTTTCTATTCAGCTAAATAATATACAAATAATTGTATTTTTTATTATTTTTTTTCATTTTTTTTAATTTTCTTTTCTGTATCTAAAGTCTAAACAAAGTCTTATTTTTTATTAAATTACTCTTTCACCTTAACCCATGACAACAATAAAAAAGTCTCGTGACCCACAAATTTAATCTAACAAAATATATAAATTCAATTATAATTTTAGTCTTTATTATCTTATCTTATCTTTTCTTTATCTTATCTTTAGTTGTGGTTAACTTTTTGGTCATAGCTTTCAGGAGGTTTGAACTTTTTGGTATTTCAGGAGATTTGATTGGAGCCAAGCTCCCTAGGACTGGCTCTGTTTAGTTTTTGTCCTATTTTTGGGCTTTAGACCTCTTTGCTCATAAAAAAAACTAACTCGTATTTATATTTGCATCCTTAATTTATGCATATAATAATTTATTGACCAATAACGAAAGGGATTGCAGTGAGAATCTGGCTGGAGCTGGGTTCTTCAGTCTTTACACTACTAGTAACTGCCGTTTCTACACAGAAAAAATTTCCGGCCATCCTGAAAAAGGTTTAATTCGCTATACTGTCACCGGTCGGCGAGGATGACGGCGCCGCTGACAGAGCTAGATGACGATACGGTGCGCAGCATGTCCATAGCGGCGGTTTTCTCCGACTTCGTAAGCATTTACTCTCCCAGTTCGTTCCTTCCCTTCAAATTTAGCTTTTAAAACATTACCCTAGGATTGTTAGAAACTTAGGATTGTTCTCTCAGCGATGCATAGCAGTGTTCTTCTTGTTCTTGCCGTAAAAAAAGTTTTTAGGGCCAATTTAACGATTTCTTCAAATAAATTGGTTCTTGACCTGAGTGCCATGAACGTTTTGATCTTAGGGTCTCTTTTGTTCTTTTTTGTTTTAAACAAAAAATCAGCTTTTCTTTTTTTAACAGAAAAAATCCGTTGAGTAGCTTGATTAAAATCAGTTTAGCTTTTTACAACTAAATAAAAAATCAAATTGTAAAAGCGCTTTTTAAATAATTAGAAACAAATGCACCGTAAGCCTTCTTTCCCTTTTAAACATACATTACCTTGCTTTCTTCCTTTATAAGTATGAAAACTCTGGAAGTTTGTGAAATGGAATCTTTTGTTGTTTACACGCTCACAATTTTCTTTTTAATCACAATTTCTTCTAGAGCCGTGGAAGAAGTTATCAGTTTCTGATGATATCTTTGGTTCTTGGTATGGGGTTAAAGGCCTCATTCTTAAGCTGTGTTTATGTTTAGTGTAATTGCCATGAAATTTTCAGGGTGGGAAAATAAATTCTCTTGATTTCCATCGCAAAGATGATTTACTTGTCACAGCAAGTGAGGATGACTCAGTGCGACTATATGACATTGCCAATGCTAAGTGAGTCTACTGCTACAACATGGAAGTTAATCTCAGTAGGATAGAATTGAATAGCTTTTCCAATACACTATCAATGTATAAAAACTTATGTTTTCTATTAAAACATACTATTTGTAGTATCCTTAACTAGTGTCCTCAGGGCATTTGTTAGCAAGACTCTTGTTAATGAAGGGTTCTTTTTCTTCTATTTTACTTAAATAATTTCTCAATTATTGTCTTTAATTTTGTATCATTTGCTGCTTCATTAATGGATAATTGTTCTTCGCATTTAGGCATGTATAAAACATTTGCTATGAATTACAGGTTGTTGAAGACCACTTATCATAAGAAACATGGTGCTGATCGCATTTGTTTTACTCATCATCCAAACTCTGTTATATGTTCTTCTAAGTACAATTTGGAGAGTACTGGAGGTGAGCTTCTCCATACAATGATATTGATTTTTTGCTATTTATAATGAAAATGAATTATGAAAATGACTACAACTAATGAGTAATGACACCCACCCTTCCTTGTCCAGAATCATTGCGGTATTTATCAATGTATGACAACCGATGCTTACGCTACTTCAAAGGACATAAACAGAGGTGTGAAGCTTTTTTATCTTCTGAATTAAAATTAGAACAAGGCTAAAATTAAAACTATTGATGGGTTACCTGTCCATAGGTCAAACAAGGCAATCCCAAAATTTGCATCACATTTGTTCTATAATACTTCTTTTGCTTTTGATGTGTGGTACGCTTGGTTTGGTATTTTTGATGAATGTTGGATGTGTTCTATCTCTTGGAGAGTTTCTTTAGCATTCACTTCCTTCATTTTGGGAGTAATAAAGAGGCTAAACTTCTATAGCAATTATTGCAATCCATGCTGCAATGTGATATATTTGGCTGGGCAAATCTCTAATATCGTTAAAGGGGAACTTTGTGAGAAATCATTTGATTTGGTATAAGACTAGCACACTTGCATCAAGCTCACAGTGTTTCTTGGGGTGTATGTAAATGATTTGTTGAGGGATTGGAATATTGAGTTTTTCTGTTTTGTTTATTCTGTCTGTTTCTGTATTAGTAGGACTTCCTCCCCATTTTCTGTAAATTCTACATTTTAGTATTAATAACTTTCCCCCCTTAAAATAGTAATGTTATGTGTGCTCTCTGTCTCTTCCTATCTTTTTCTTTTCTCTTTTTAATACTAGTTTCTTTGTTGTACATGAGTGTTTGCTGATCCTTTTCTTCTATGACTTGTTTTATAGAGTTGTTTCTCTCTGCATGTCTCCAATCAATGATAGCTTCATGTCTGGTTCTCTGGACCACAGTGTTAGAATATGGGATCTTCGTGTAAATGCCTGCCAGGTTGGTAGTGTTTATTTTGTTGTTGGGGATCAGGGATGACTGTGATATAACATAATTGTCTTTCAAAGTTCTATTGAAGCAATTGCTCAATTCCTAGTTATATTGGTGCAGAGGGTATACAGTGTGTTCTAGTATGAGAATACTAATTACTCTTCACAAATTAAGTTTATTTTTGTACATATTCTTCTTTTCAGAGTGGGTAAATAGTGTTTTGGTCCTAAGGTTTAGACTGAAAATCAAAATGGTCCCCAACCTTTTATATTGTCAAAAGCATCCCTAATGTTACACAGAAATTTTTAAAAAGTGGTCCTTCTGTTAAGCGTAGTTAATTTTTGGATGGATATATCCTTAGTTGTAGTTAGCTGTGAGAGAAAGAGAAAAAGAGGAAGGGGGGGGGGGGAAGTAAACAAAGAGGGGAAGAGATAACGAGAGACAGAGAACGAAGAGAGATAGAGGACCGCCTGGAGGAGAAGGGAAGAGGAAGAGAGGGGATCACAGAGAAGAAAGACAGAGGGCAACAGTGAGAGAGGAGAGGTAACATGGGAAGAGAGATAGAGATTGCTGTAACTCGTGAGAGGAAGAGGAAGAAGGCGACAGTGGAGAGAGGAACCACCTTGTCTCCTGTTCTCCACCTCCACACTGCTGCTGCTTGGCTTTTTGTCCTGCTTTTGTTTGGCTAGCCACCTCCACCACACCCCCATTATTGCCTCGCCTCCGCTGTGTTGCTGTTGTCGTCATGTTCTGTTCCTCCATGCTCTATTTTGCTGGCTCTGCTCATCCCTTGTGCTGCCACGGCTGCCTTGACTTTCTGCTGCTCCATATCGACATTGTCTTTTGCCCGTGTCTGGCGCCGTTGACGATGGTGGTTGCTGTTGATTTTGTTGTTGCTACTGTTGACGTGGACTTACCTTGCTCCGGCCTCTGTTGCTCCCACTGTTCTGCTGAGTTGTGGCTGCTACTGATTGGCTGTGCTGTCAAGCCGCTGTTCTCTCTCTTTCCCTCTTCTTTCTTTTGTTTATTTATTTTTTCCCACAGTTAACTGCCAAAGGACAAATCCATCCTAAAATTAATGTCACTTAATGGTAGGACCAATTTAGAAAATTTCATGTATTGTCAGAGACATTTTTGACGATGAAAATAGGTTGGAGACTATTTGATTTTTAACCCAAAGACTAAAACAGTATTTTATCCTTTCAGAATATACTTAATAATATATCAATTAGTAACAGATTAGCTTTGAGTTCTTTGAGTTTACACATTTCATCAAGGGTTAATAAAAAAATGAAAAACAATGGAAAGAGTGACAAAATGATTTATTCTCACTGTTATAGTTCTCAGGGAATCTTACGTCTACGCGGTAGGCCTGCTGTTGCCTATGACCAACAGGGCCTGGTCTTTTCTGTAGCAATGGAAGGGGGAGCTATCAAATTGTTTGATTCACGTTCATATGATAAGGTGAATCTTTCTCTAGACTTAGATTTGCTTTCCGTGAATTAATTTCACAAGTTTGACATTTCCATTGGTATTGTAGGGTCCCTTCGACACCTTTTTGGTTGGCGGTGATACAGCTGAGGTTTGTGATATCAAATTCAGCAATGATGGCAAATCAATGCTTCTGACTACCACTAATAATAATATCTACGTTCTTGATGCATATGGAGGAGAAAAGGTTTCTTTCTCTGATAATGAAGTCTTCTGAATTATTTATTCAATGCCTTTGTTCGAAATATGCCGAAGCTGATTGCTTTTTAACTTGTACAGCGCTGTGGGTTTAGTTTGGAACCATCTCCTGGTACCACAATAGAGGCTACATTTACCCCAGATGGGAAGTATGCTGTGGCAGGTACACCATTTGCATAAAATTTTGCCTTTTACCTTTTATTCTTGCCGTATATCACTTCCTAGCTTTTATTTTTAGCTTTTGATATGCACAAAACCCATTGGAACCTTATTATTGTGGTGAACTACTGATATGCTTTGGGCTTTTACTAGTAGTACCAGAATTCAACTCAATTATAGATATTAATGAAGTATTAGTGCTGAGTAATTGTCTTCTTTGTTAGAAATAAAGAAAATATCTCCTTTCATCCCTTTTACATCTTAAAATACGATATCATCTCTCACATAGTAACATAGAATATTAACAAATATCCCACATGATCTCTTGGTGTTGGTTCTTTATTCCATTTCACAATTTCTTTCCATCATCTTGACCTGGTATTGGAATAAACCATCATCTATGACTTGTACCATGACTAATCCTGCTGCAAGTTCCCAAATTTTCAAACTGTATTGTTCAATATACTCAATTCAAGATATTGAAACCTATCTTCTTCAACCAGCCGCGGCACTTTCCCTCTAATGTATCTTTTTGTTGCTGGTCAGTGATATTTTGTTATAATAATT
The DNA here is from genome assembly GCF_059453495.1 of Arachis ipaensis. NCBI lineage: Eukaryota > Viridiplantae > Streptophyta > Magnoliopsida > Fabales > Fabaceae > Arachis > Arachis ipaensis. The sequence continues at coordinate 138,470,350 of NC_142441.1, read as the reverse complement.
TTCACTAAATTAACCATCATTGTTGACCAGCTATCTGCCAATAGGGTCATCATATGGAACCTCACTCATGCTTTAGTGCGTGGCCCTTCTCGGTTTGGTCTCAACAGTTACAAGTTCCAGTTAGAGTACTGGGTCATACCCACCGTCTTTTACCAAGTCCCATACTGATTTTATTTCGACAGTCCCAGTTTTAGCAGTAATATTGAATGTTGGTAAGCACATTAGTCATTGAATTAGAGATGAGGAACATTTCATGCAATTCTGGTTATTTGTTCAACCAAAGTGCCAAAGGAAGGATAAAAGTATCTGTCTTTTTAATTTAATTTAATTTAATTTAATTTAATTTTTTAAAAATACTGTATGGTCTAGTGAAATGGTAGAACATATAACTAAGAAGTAAAGGAATGGTCGGGATTAACTACGTAAATACGTAATCAGTATCTGAATGGCTATGGCATTTTCCTCTAGAACCTTAGTCTATGGCATTAAGTGATGCCTTTGCGTCCTATCACAAATAATGTTTACAACTTTACATGCATTCCATTGAAATTATAAGCCTTCTTGATGGTTTCATCAATAGTCTTTCTTGATCTCCTTCCCCTTCTTTGGCTCTACCTATTGGGCTTTCCACCATTCGATTTACTTCTCTGCCTATTTCTGCATTGATTTTGATGATGGACATAAGGTATTTCTTTGTGTAACTAATGGGATGGTATAATATCCTACTCTCACCTGTATAAGTAAGAATTTGGATGTCATTTGCTAAATTTACATTGCATGCTTGTAAAACTTGTCTTTAAACTTCTGATGTATTTTCTTTGTTGAGTCCCCAACTAGGATTAATGTCATTTGGAAAAAAGTAGAGAAGACTTGCATTATTGCATTAGTTCATGAATATATTCAGTAACCATTCTAGATCATGTTCAAAAGATAGAGGCTTAAGTGGATCCTTGATATAGGGAAGGCTTCAATAGCCTCATGTTTTGTTCTAACAATTGTTATAACTCCGTAAAAGACATATCTTGGATTGCCAGAATATAGGCAATAGGAACTCCTTTAATCTTGAAAGCCTTCCACAGTATCCTTATTTGGGTCCCTACGTTATACTTATTAACAATCCCAAAACCATATGCAAGTGTTTTATATGAAGTCATGTTATTGTTATCCATCATGCTTGTCTGTTTCAAAAGTTACGCTTATAGTAAAACCAAATCTGTAGTATAGTATTGAGTATTGATTGTTCTTTGAATGAAATTATAGGAGTTGATGATTTGTATAAGTTGGAGTTTAATCCTAAGTGGACATGGATTTAATGTGATAGTTTGATTGTATTTTAATTTCACGATCTACTGTAAGGTAACCAGTTGGTAACTTTTATTCTTTCAAATTTCGGGTGTCCTGTATGCAATACAGCAACAGTAATCAAATTTCGTTTTTCTTTAGGCCTTTTTTTGCTTTTTTTTTTTTTTTCATTTTATTTTAAATTACAACATCTAATAAGACCACCTGTGAAGGTAGGCATTGATGATTCATTCTTGTAGTGGTGTTTTTGTGTTTTAACTCTTCTGCTTGACTGCTTGAATCTTTCATCGTTTTCTTCGTTCATATTAATATATAATCACTAATGATGGATATAAAATCTGCTTAATTTTGCAAATCTTAAGGTTCGGGAGGTGGAACCATGCATGCTTGGAATATTGAGACCAGAAATGAGGTAATCATCCCTTTTGGGTTCGCACTACTCTTCAATTTTTAATAGTAATGTGATTCTATAGTTGAATAGGTCATAACTAAATAATAAGATCCATGATTGGTTGGAGTAACAATTTTTCGTTCTGGTATATGACTAGACTAGCCTGTGGTTCTCTATGCAGGTTGCATGTTGGAGCAGCCACATTGGCGTACCTTCGTGCTTGAAATGGGCCCCTCGCAGGGCTATGTTTGCTGCAGCCTCTTCTGTTCTTACCTTTTGGATACCTAATAATAATGGTAATGGTTCAAATCCGAGAGCTGAGTATGGTGGAACTGACGCTGAACCTGGACCTCAGTCCCAACCATTCGTTCATTGACAACTGAGGTTTCTCTAAAACCTACGGTTTCGATGCACGAAGAAATCAGTCAAAGCATTTTCTTGGCCAACTTCGCAGATTATGGGAATGTTTTCAATTGTAAATTCCTTAGTAGAATGTTCTTTTTAGGAAAAAAGCACACTTGATACTCCTGAAGTTATTTTGTAATTTTGTTTCACTATCACTCCAACCAAATGTTTTCAAATGAATTCAGCTTAATCATTCTGTTAAAAATTGACAGATGATGGTTAGTTTGTCTTTTTTTTCCCACAAATTTTCATTGTTACCCCATGTCAACCTCTATCCCTTCACCACCTTCCTTCTACACAACCATCTCTCTTGCTGCCAACACTATACCCTTCAATCTCCCACCAATCATAAACCACCTGACACAACCTCCACCCACACCACCGCTCAACCTCAATCACCAACATTGTTTGCACCTCCACGGCTCTACTATCACAGTAGCACCACCACTACCTTCAACGCAACTATAAGTAGAACCCTATTGGTTTGTGAAGTCGGAACATCGTTACGGGTTGAACCCTATTTTTAGCAAAGACGATGATGTTAGTGTTCTTTCTTTGATTTTCTTTGAAGAGTTTCTTGAATTTTGGGTTGATTTTGTTTGGAAAGTTTGCTTTGGTAAATTTGATGGTGGTGGAGGCTTGTGGTGATGGGGGTGGTTGTTTGTGGTGTTGGTGGTGGAGGAGGAGAGATTGAAGGAAGGGAAGAGAAATGTATTGGATGATGAAGAGGTGGGAATGTCGCAACAATGCCAAATTTAGAGGAAAATAATTTGACTCTTGAAATATAATGAGTAAGAATAATGGAGAAGAGAAGATAATTTTGCTGCATTTGAATAAACAACGACTATACGTTCATCAGTAGTCATTTTGTTGTGAGAATTTTGTTACATACCTCATTTGTAATTGGTGGAAACTCAGGTAAATTTAGTCAAATTATTTAAATTATTTTATGGATCTCAGCTATTAATTTCATGAGAGCCATCAACTTCACATCAATAATTGATAGCCATCAACTTCATACTGCACGTGAATTTTCATTTTTGTAATTTCTCGTATTTATAGGTATTTCTCGTATTTATAGGTAATTTTATCGTTATTGCTACTATTTTTGCAGGTATTGGGTGGAAAATTTCATTCTGTCCCATTTACCCAGGCTTGGTGTGCAAATACATTACATTTAATATTGAAATTTATTTTTGTCAGTTTAAATTCTAAATCTTAATTAAAATTTAGTTTTGTCATTTTAATAAAAAAAGCCCATTGCTCACCTCAGGGGAGGAGTTAGTTTTGCAGCATGAACTTATTGATCATTGGGCGTTTTTATTTAACCAAGTAGTGCTCTGATAAAATCTGAACTGTCCGGAGAAGGTAAAAAGTGCTATGATAAAATCTTAACTATCATGGAAAAAATGTGCTTTGATAAAATTATGTTAGATGTATATAAAAAATATAATAAAATAATTAAACACCACCACGTATGTTAAGTGGACGTTGCATTTTTGTTGATAAAATCGACTACTGTTTATCTATTATGATAGAATCTATTATGATAGAATTATCAAATAATACTCGCTCCAATTTAAGAAAGAATGAATGAAATTTTGGAGTTCCTCTTATTTATTCGTTTATATTATGTATTTATGTGCCTATGTATGCTATGTATGTGTTGTATGATCCTTATCAAATATCATAAAGAAGACGGAAAATGCACCAGTGTTAAATTACCATTTTATAACGATTTTCCGGTATTGAAAGTATGAAACATGAACACTTCTTCATTATTGCACTTGACAGAAAACACTCGCATTGAAATTAAACAATTGAAGTGAACCAAACCTACATGCATACTGACACACAAACAAAGCTGGTAGCAGCACCTCTTTATGACGAACAAACCACTTCTCTGACCAAAAAAAGAAAAATCACTTCTCTCATTAAAAAAGCAAATCAACAAGAACATAAACAAACCAAACCGCTACCTACAAGATCATAGAAAGACACAAAATGCTCACAACTTCAACTACAAGGAGTACATCATTTATTTGCGTGTCACCATCAAAACCCATTAGACCCCTTTCATCCTTAAGCTTAAACCACTATTCTATCAAGTTCTCTTTGAATCCTGAGCCTTGGTCTGTATCTCTTGCCCAACTTCCTTGGTCTTCTGTCCTACATCCTTCGTCTTCTGTCCAACGTAACCGGCCACGTCAGCCATGCGGTGCTTTGCCATTTCCAGCTGCTCCGGCACCGATCCGTGGGTCTGCCGGATGTAATTCATGACCCACGAGAACGAAGACAGCCCCGTCAGCCCACATGCACCTGACGTCAAGAACCCCGCCACCGAGAGCCCAACGACAATGGTGGCTGGAACTATGACAGGGCTGAAGAGGATGAAAAGCGGGGTGGTCACCGCCAGCCCAAGCAGGGTTCCGGCAAGGGCAAGCCCCGCGAACAATAGCAACGTGCCGCCGATAGGGAGTCCAGTGATGACGGCGATAACCTTAGATGTTGACGGGCCTCTGTCGGCATAGCGGTTAGTTCCGGCAGCGGTGTCGCCGAAACGGCCAGCTGTGGTGTGGACTTGGACAGTGTGTGGTTGGGTACGGTCAGTCATGGCTGATGGTTGCAGGAAGCTCCCTTTTCTTCCTTATGTTTCTTTTACTCTGAATGAAGCAGGTTTCAGGGAGAAGAGGTAAAGAGAAGGAATGATATTTAATTTGGTTTGTGTATGCATGTGACGTGGAGTGTGTGAGAGTATGTGTTTCTTATAGAAAAGTTGGGTTGCAAGGTGGGTGACACGTAGGTGCGAGTTGTTGAGTAAGGGCTTTGCATGGTTAACAGGTTTCAGTGTGAGTGGCCTCAGTCAATTGCAAAAGAGTACAAAACTACAAACTTACAAAGTAGTGATTCATTCACATGAGTGCATGGCTACATACTTGAGATCAGGCTTCGCTTTGGTGTGCCATTTTCTCGAGGTTTACGCCAATACAACTAATATAAGTATAGTTGTTCTCTTCTTTTGTAAATAATTTAATTAATTCAAACTTATCACATTTTAATTTATTATTTATAAATATACAATAAAAAATAATATACTTTGTATATTTATCAAACTTAAATGTTATAATTATCTGTGTATGTAAGGTTATATGTTATTATTATCAATTAAAAGTATAAAATATACAATTTATGTATTAATATAAATAATCATAATTGAGAGAGATTAATTAGGAATCTATAAGTTCAACTTACTGAAACTCAAATTCTACTCATTTAATATATTAAACTATTTCATTTTAGTCTATAATAATAATAAAAACGGGCTTGCTATACATCTATGTAATCAAGTTGGTCCAAACCCAAAACAACTAATGCGCTTCCCAATCTCAATAAATAAACGTGACTTTCATGCGCCCCATACAAATGAAATGACTACTTCATTCGCGCTTCATTATGAAAAAACGTTCTTTCTTCTTCAATACACACGAAAACGTTCCGTCTTTTCGAATCTCTCTCAAAATCACTCAAACTTCAATCACATTCTCTGCAGAAACCACTACTAGAAAGGAATCAGAAGAAGATTTCGCAAGCAACAACCAGAAACAAACGAAAACAGCAACAAAGACTACCAAAGGTATGAAAAAATTACTATTCATCTGAAATCTTGCAATGTAGCATTTCGCTTAGTTGCATTTTAGTTTTACTGGTTTGCTTTGGTTCGTTTAGTAGATTGAACTATTGTGAATGATTTGTACAATATAACTAGGCCTTGGAATGAAATTTGTTGTTATTTTCATTCAATTTAGTGTAACTAGGGCTTTAAGATATACGTGCTTGTTCTTATTGGTGTGGATATTTAACTAGAGCTTTGTTACTATCTTCAGTACTTCTTTTGCATGCAAGAATACTATTCTTGTTGATTGAAAATTGATCATCATTTATTAACCACATGAACGTTTTTCAGTTCGGTGGCTTTTGTGATTTTGGTTCTACGCATGAATGAGTTTTGGTTCGGTAGGTTGTGGCATTTTAATTAACTTGATTAAGATATGCATGCTTGTGATTGTTGATGAATTGAATAAGTTTTGTTTAGGACAATTGAAATTAGAGACAACTCTTTCACTTTGATAAGCCATACTACTGTAAAATTGTCTCATTATATTGGATAGATTTCAGGACGAATGGTAGTTGACCTTGATACTTAAAGAAAGATATCAAGTTTCAGTAAGAGTTTTTAAAGAATCCAATCTGCGAATGTCATTTTCAAAGAACACCTAATTGATGAAATTTGAAAAACTTTTCTTTTGGAAGATGTTGATTTGATTAAGATATATGTGCTTGTTCTTATTTGTGTGGATAGTTTAACTACAACTTTGAAAATGATTGTTACTATCTTCAGTACTTCTTTTGCATGGAAGAATACTATTCTTGTTGATTGAAAGTTGATAATCATTTATTAACCACATGAACGTTTTTCGGTTCGGTACCCTTTGTGATTTTGGTTCTGTGCATGAACAATTTTCACTTCGGTGAGTTGTGGCATTTTAATTGACTTGATTAAGATATACATGCTTGTGCTTGTTGATGTATTCAATGAAGTATTGACCAAAATTTTTCATTACAGCAAAAAATACAACAAGAAAATGGCAACAATGAAGAAGAAAGCACATTATAACGTAAGGAGATTAAATATATTTATCCGCTTTCATTCGAAAAATATCTATTTTGTATTATAAATATATCCTCACATTCTATTTCAAAATGTGCAGAAAACACACTATTGCAGATGCCAAACAAAGGCAATATCAACAGTGTACAGGCAAATGAGTCAAGAAAAGAAAGATATTGTGGAAGAAATAGGATTTGGTGCTCTGGCAAATGTTCCAAAAATGAATGTCTCTAATACACTGTTGAAAGAATTGCTTGATCGGTTTGATAAAGAGAAAGGATGCCTGAAAACTCTCCAGGGAAAAATATACATAACTCCTCGGAAAGTAGCAGCTGCCCTCGGCATAACCAACGGAGGTAATACATTTTCTATTTACTGCTTATTTTCAGTTCATTAGTGTGCAGAAAATTAACTGACCATTTTTTTACTGATTTTTACTATTAAAATATTGTAGAAAATCGTTTTCCTGAAAAGGTTGATTACAACAATCTAAATCCAGCAGACAAGGAATGTGCTTGATATGAGTGTAGAAGGGGAGGAGAACCAGAAAAATTTCAAGAGAACTTTTGTTGTCTTCATACAAAAGTGCTTCTTGCTCCCCACAACGGTAAGTGTGGCCTCCCCAATCCATAAGCCACCAATCTTTCATGTGGACAACATTCGAGAATGGGATTGGGCAAAGCATGTGCTCAACTTCTTGATGAAAGGAGTTGAAAACAAAAGAAAGGGGGAAGAAACAGCCTGTTGATGGCTGTGCTTTTGTATTAATGTTGATATATTTCCACGAAATCAAGTTCCCCTGCCCGTTTTCACCTGATGCTCCCCCTGCACCGTGGGTGACCCATTGGACAAGGCAAATGATGCTTGAACGGATTTCATCTGAAGCAACAAAACCATTGATAAATACTCTACTAAAATTTTCCCAAAAATTTACTTTCAAATGCTTTTAAAATACTCTACTAACTAAATAAACTTCTGTTTTAGGTTATAATAATTTATTTGTCCTACTTGCAATTGTTAGTTTGTTCATTTGAATGTTTCTGCATTAAGAAATATTTTTATTGATAATTAAATAGTTGTCATGTACTATTCACCATATGAACATTTTTCGGTTTGGTGGGATTGTTTCATTTGGTTCACCGGATTGTTAATGTGTTTTCTTGGTGATTAAATAATTGAGTCCTTGTTTCTCTTTTAGGAACTTCTGTATAGAAAGGAAAAAAAGAAAGAAAAAACAAAAACAAGTAACTTGGACAAGAAAGAAAAAGGAAAGAAAATAAAAAAGAAAATTGTCGGGACGGATTCTTCTTTGGAAGAGGAAAGACTATCCGAATCTAAATCCGAAAGCCAGTAAGTTTAATTTTCATATTGATTTCATTTAACTTGTATTTGCTTAAATATGTTCTTATGTATTGCAGAGAAGAAGAAATAAAAAAAAACCGGAACAAAAAAAAAGAAAACAACCACTGAAGGTGGTTAAAAAACAAATCAAATAAACAAAGCCTGTGCCGATAGATTCAGAGAGCACAAGCGAATCTGAAAGAGAATAAGTATTGCATAATTTCTGTGAGACGTTTTGTTGATTGCATATATATCAAGTTTTGTTTAGCAAATGATTTATTTTCGGTTCGGCGGGCTTCTAATTTTTGTGTTAGCCCTTTAATTTAGTTCGGTTCGGTGGTGTCTGTCAGTTTGGTTGACTTCATTGTTAGTGTCTTGTATCCAGTATAAATTCGATGTGTTTATCTGTTTTCCAGAGAAAATGAAATCGAAAAAACACCGATAATAAAAAGAAAATAATCGGAAAGGGTGGCAAAAACACCAGCCCAACCTGACAAGGAGTAAGTTTCTCGAATCATAAATTATCTTATTGATACTTACGTTCTAGATTCCTTGATACTTATTTTGTGAACTTTTAGAACTGAACAAGCAAAAGACAATGCTGCGGAAAGAAGAAAACGAGCATTGGAAATGATAAGAGAAAAAAGATCAAAGAAAACAAATGATGGAGCTCAGTCAGCAAACATTGCTCCAGATCAGTTTGACTCTCCAAAGGCACAAAATGAATTCTCTCAGACGTAAGATTTAGTTTATTATTCCCGAATTCTTTTTCTTTCTTTGCTTACTTTTACTACAACCTTTTTTAATTCCTTTAGATTCAATTACTAATATTTATTTATCTTTCTTAGAGTGCCAACTGTAAATCTGGATAGCGAGCAAATATTACAGACTCAAGGAAGCTCTACACCTTCTGTAAATGCCCGCGAGCAATACCAAGTAACTTGGTTCACTGCATATTGAACTTTCGATTCAGTGGTTGTCAAAAATGAATTTAATGCGTTTCTAGACCTCTGCTTTTAATCTTGGTTTCTAATTTTAATTTGTTATCTTTTTTTTAGGAAAACAACCCTGGAAAGCATGGTAAAATATTTAAAAAAAAAAATCTTCCCAAAAAAGACTTTTAAAACTCCATCAGTGTAAGTTAAAAATATGTATGTTACTCTTATAAATTTAAGTAATAATTTTTGTTTAATTAATCACAAGAAAAATGTGTTTAAATGTCACTAGAGCTACACCTGATTCTGAGCTACAAATTGTTGAGTTTTGACAAGAAACTCCTTCTCAACCTTTGGAAGTGTGAGTTTTTCAATGTGCAAATTTCTATTTTTCAAAACAAATTCTAATTATTCAACATTGACTTTATCCTTGTTTACATTTCTTAGACCTCCTCTTGCATTGTCGCTTCCAAGTTCAGTTCAGGAAGAGTTGATCAAGGATGACTTCATTTATGTCCCTCCACAAAAAGAAATACAATAAACATCTAATAGTAAGTAAGTTAATAAATATTTATTCACCACATGAATCTTGTTCAAAGTTTACTGCTTATACATGGTTTAATTATGATTCAGTTGAAACCAGAAATGAATTCAATGTATTCTTGTCTTTGGACTCTCTTCTATTTATTACAGCTGCCCTCAAGAACCCGAAAAGCAGGGTGTTACAGTGTCTCTTACGAGTTCTGTAATTGAAGACTTATTCAAAGATGACTATGTGTATGAAGTTTCTAATGAAGAGTTTCACATAAAAATTCTTTTTATTAATTTTAATGATATAGGATAATAATTCTGGGTTGTTATTGAACTGTTTTCTATTTAATGCAACAGCCCTACCAAAGAACAACAGCAACAATCCAAAGAACCTCCGGTGGCACACCAATCAGAACAAGAAGCATCTATTAATGTGTAAGCTTAAAATTCTTTAATATCACTTTTGTTTAATATAATTCAGGTTCACTATAAGTTTGGATTTAGGTTCTCTATAATGATTAATGTCATTTCTCTTAAATATCATTGTTAAAAATGATAACATTTTGCGATAATTATAGAAATGTTTACTGTTTAATGCAGCAGACCTCTGGAACAGCAAGAACAGCCCTGCGAAGAACCAACAGCACAGCAATCCGAACAAGAAGCACCTGTTAATGTGTAAGTTTTACTGCTTATATAAATCCTGATAATGTTTACTGCTTATACATGGTTTATTTATGGTTCAGTTGAAACCAGAAATTAATTCAATGTGTTGTTATTGTTGGACTCTCTTCTGTTTCTTATAGCTGCCCTCCAGAACTCGAAAAGCAGGATGTTACGGTGTTACTTACGAGTTCTATTATTGAAGAGTTCTTCAAAGATGACGATGTGTATGAAATTTCTGATGAAGAAGAACAACAACAATCCCAAGAACCTCCGATGGCATGGAAATCAGAACAAGAAACTCTAATCTTGTCATCATTTGATAGGTATGTTACTTTCTTTTCTTTAATATCATTTTTCTTTAATATCATTTCAGTTCACTATAAGTTTTTATTTAGATTCACTATTTGTTTAAATTTCGGTTCACTACAATGATTAAATATCATTTTTGTTTAATATCTTTGTTAAATATCTATCATCTTGCAGTGCTGCTCAACCTAGGAAACGGGAAGATGAAAGGCCTTCTTTTAACTTTGGGATAAGTCCACCAGCATCTCAACCAAGTCAGCCCTCTCAACTGAGTGTTTTACAACTTGAAATCCTGGAAGAGGTGGTGGTAGATGCTGGAGTGACAGCAGTATTAAACTTTGCTGAAGCAACAACTTTAGAACCAACCTTACCAGCTTCTGAAGTTTACAAAACCCCGGGGAAAAAGAAAAAAAAAACCACAAATGAGTTTATTGAAAAGTGTTATCATTGGATGACACATGTGAAACATACAAAAGATGGTAGCAATGAATATGATACAATATTTGTCTTGAAACATGAGGCACTTTACGAGGGATTAAGAGAATATTTCATGTCTCTAATGCCCAAAGAACAAGTGCATGCCACGGTAAATTCTTTGCCAATTGCGTTAACGTTAATGATTTTTCTAAACAATCTTATATAGTATATTTTATAAATTTTTATCCTGTAGGTGGTTTGTACATACAACATGATTCTCAATGAAATAAAAGTTTGGTGGTATCAAGAACTAAAATACATTGTGCCGCTGGATATTGTGGTAAGCTAAATTTCTTATTCACTGCTGATTGCTGTTCGGTAGAGTGGGAATGTTAATATTGATTCACCTGATTGTTATGTGTTTTGTTGAGTTCTTTTGCATAAAGAAAACTTTTCTCATGATAATTGAATATTTTTCAAGTATTATTCAGCACATGAATTGTTTTCGGTTCGGTGCATGAATTGTGTTGGGTTCAGTGCAAATGTGATTTAACTGATATTCTTTTTGCAGAATTTTATGTTGGGAACACATAGCGAGTCCTACGTTGATAAAAGTACAAACAAGGCCTACCAGTTAGATATTGAACAGTATGCCCACCACCGACAGTTTCTTGACAAAAGAAAACTTGCATTACATCCATTTGTAAGTTGTAATTTCTAAAAATTCTTTGATAATTCTCTTGTTTGCCATTGTTTTGACTGAAATATTTTATTATTTTTCCAAACGTCAGCTATTTGTGCCAATTTGCAATGGAGCGCATTGGTGGTTGTGGATTGTCGATGTGAACAAAAAGAAATTCTATGTGCTTGACCCTATCAATAAGCTGCCAGAAAATATACCTGATTCGAGGAAGAAACTGAACAAATTTGTTGTAAGTTATTTTCTTGTAAATTATTCAAATTATTCAGTAAATGAAATGAGTTCGGTTGAGTGTTGTTGATTTTTTTTTTTTAATTTTTACATGACTTTCAGGGATTAATAATTTCTCAGATGAGGGTTTATGCTGGGAGGAAACCATTAATGGAGGATGGACTAGGAGTAGAAGTAGAGTATATCCTACTAAATGGTCAACGTACAGAGTAAGAATCATTCTCTTCTATAGTGCTATTTTTAATATATTTTATTTTGTACACTATTAATTGTATTATACTCAATTCTTGCTTAGCTATGATTGTGGGATATACGTCATGAAATGGCTTGAAAAAATTAATCCACAAAAGATCAGAAGCAGAAAGAGATATAAATATAGAGTTTGGACACAAGTTAGTACTTTCTAAATTTATAAACTTCTTTCTTTTCTGATTTCAGTTGGGTTCATTTCTTATGTAACTAATTCCTTTCAATTGAAATGTACGGAGAGATTGATAGCTTCAGGTACCAATATGGTCCGCACATTCTGTTGCATGAAATGAATAAATTAGAGACCAAATGATTTGGGAATCTGAAGCAATAAGACTCCCAAAGCCATCTGCTGCCATCTCCAGCCCTTATTGTAAATTCACATCTGGGGATTTAGATAGTAAATAACATATACTAGGATTGCCTGTTTGTAATTAACAATATTTTGTTTAACTTGTTTAAAAAGCAAAAAATGCTTACCTTCAAATGTATATATGTGAATATTAGTCTAAATGTTAATGTTAATATTTATATTTGATTCAACATGAATTACTCATCTGAGATGTTAATTTATATATCTGTTAGAACTGTCTGGCTGCTGTTTTATTCCAGGTTCTCAGTGATTGCAATAATTGTATTTACCAATATATTACGAACTCCAAAAGAACACAGTGAACCGAAATTAATACACTGGGCGAACCAAAATATGAAAACACACTGAACCCCTAAACCCTAAATACTAAAACCAGAACCTTGAACACTGAACCCTGAACCAATAAATCCTAAACTCCTAAAACCCTAAAACCATAAACCTTAAAACCCTAAACCCTAAATCCCTAAAACCCTAAACCATGAACCTTAAACCCTAAACCTTGAACCCTGAACCCCTAAAACCCTAAACCCCGAACCCTAAACCCCTTAAACCTTAAACCCCTAACCCTAAACCCTCAACCCTGAATACGGTGAACCAAAATTGATACACTTGGCGAACCGAAAGTTTGAAACATACTGAATCCCTAAACCCTGAACCCTAAACCCTAAACCCTAAACTTTAAACCCTGAACTCTGAACTACTAAACCCAGAACCCTAAACACTAAACCCAGAAACATGAACACTGAACCCTGAAATCATAAACCCTAAACCTCTAAAATCCTAAAATCCTAAACCCTAAATCCTGAACCCTTAAACCCTACACCCTGAACCCTAAACCCTGAACCCTAAACTCTAAACACTATATTCGTCTAATTATTTTTAGACTCCTTTCTGCATATCGAACCGAACACATGCACATGGTGAATCAACTCTTTCATAATTATCAAACCGAAAAGTTACTCACATTTACTCATAGTTACTCACAGTTACATATTATCAATTCAATTCAATTAAATTCAGATATAGATCACCTCAGTCCATTCAATTGACTTCAAATAAAATTAGCAATTTCATTCCATTGAATTCGATTCAAAATTCAATAATCCAAACCTCATCAAATTGATGCGTTTCGGAAGAATTATCCAAATCGCACTCATTCAACTGATTTGAAGTTGATTCATTCATTGTTTCAATTCAGAAGTGCAGATCGAAGAAAAAAACGGAGAAGAATATGAACGACGAAGCTAATTATGTTGAAGTCGATCCAGATCCATAATGCTGAGAAGAAAAACGGGAATAGAGGAGAAAAACAAATTTAATTAGGTTGAAGAAGAAGAAGAAGAACGCGAAAAAGGTTTACATTATATGGAAAGGTTTACGTTGAGAAAGGTTGATCACGGAAAATAAGAACTACGTTTATACGTTATATGAGGCGCGTGTAAAACAAACGAGTGTGTGGGTGGGGGGAAAACGCGTGGAGTGGAAGATACTTGGATACCATCCATATAATTTTTACATGGATGTAGAGCTTTTCCGTAATAAAAAAGTCTCGTAGTTCACAAATTCAGCCCAACAGAATACATAAATTCAGTTACAATTTTAGTCTTTATTATTTTAACTTATCTTTATTTGTTCTTATCTTATCTTTATTTATTTTTATCTTTCATTAGCCAATGCTTTATATATATTTAATTTTATTTTCATAATTTACAATTCAATCAATCAAAAAATATAAAGTACAATATTTTTCATCTTTTCTTTTTTTTATTCTTTTACAATTTTATCATAATATATAAATTTAAGTTTAGACTTACTACAAGAAAATAGTAGTGGAGATTTTCTATGAGAATGAGCTATTGCAAAAAAAGATGGTTGACACCTGTTGTGATATTGATTTGAGGTCGCATGCTTAGAATTATGACGGTAAAAAGTCGAATAGACCATGGAAGGATATCATTTGTACGTCGAAAAAATGTGAGGTGGTAAAAAATATAAATAAAGAAGGGTGAACAATGTGTGTAGGCGATGATAAAAGAATAAAGTTTTAGAAGCATGTCTGGGTGGGAGACAAAACTCTAGACGAAAATTTTTTTAGATTGTTTAGAAACTCTTATTAAAAAATAGTACAGTTGGTGAGTGTAATGCGTGGACAAGTTTTTCATGGATTTGGGATTTTTATTGGAGAAGAACGTTCTTTGAAAGTGAGATTATAAAATATTATGGAGATTGATCCTAAGTTGGGGAAAGGTTCTTTGAAAGTGAGATTATAAAATATTATGGAGATTAATCCTAAGTTGGAGAAAGGTTGCGTGGGCGAGATCGGAAGACTTTAAGTCATGGTTAGAAAGTTGGATGTCAGAGGAGGTACATAGATTCAAAATACATAATTGAAAAGTTTTCTTTTTAGCTGTGATATGAACTATTTGGAGGAACATGGTTATTTTTGAAAGAAAAATGCACCTCATGACTATAGATGGAGTCACGTAAAAGCTTTGACCCTCTAATGAAGCAAAGCATAAAAAGAAAAATAAGTGAACATCAGAATTAAGTCCAAGAAATAATAAAGGAGGTAGAATTAATGGCAGTAGTATATTATGTTTTTGCTGATCTAAACAGATTTGCCATTAGAGACTATATTATAAACAATGAAGACCAAGTAATAGGCTTTATCGGTGATCTAAAAATATTCGAGGGTTTTATCTAGACCATCATAGACATTTGCTAATATTTGGCTAAATCACTTACTTGTCGAGTTGTCCTCTACCTAAAAGCCTTTCAAAAAAAGTTTTCATTATCTTTATGGATAATGGCTGCACATGAAAAGGAAAATGTAACTATTGGATATTTTAATTAATATAGAGGACAAATATGATAATCTTTCAATCCTCAAATCAAAGAACGTCCCTAAATTTTTTTTGTACGATTTATCATACTACTAATAATTTCTATAATCTTCTGCGAACTAGGAAAAAAAGGTAATTTAACCAACTAAAAGTTTTACAAAGAATTAACAAGTTACTAAACTAAGAAGAAGTAATTATATTTCTAACTCATGCAAACAATTTTTACCTTTTTTTTTTATCTGGATACAATCTTTCCTTTTTGGTGCTAGTAGACACTGATGGTGGAGGACATAGAGTAGTGCTTCCAGGGGGTTGTGGTCCATTTGATGGATTGGTACTAGGAGATGGATGAGGAACCCAAATGAAAAGAGGAGGTGGTTGATAAGGACCAATACATTCTAGAGTAGGCCAACTTGGTGAGAGAGTATTTGTGTACGTTGGATTATTAGGAATCATCAAATATGATTGTGTCATGGCCCAAAATAATAAGGCATGACTAGCACTCAGAAAAAATAACAAATTAAAATTCAAATTAAATGATGAAATCATAAATATTTTTAATAAACTCACAAGTACCTACAAATAAAATCCTATGATGAATAATCTACAAATTAATTTTAACAAAGACAAGAAATAAATTAATATGACTAGATCTTGCCTGTGAATATAGAGTATGCACAACAAGAAAATGGATTAATACAGACAAATTTGCAGACGGATTTAGTCTTTATTATAGACGAATTTTTGGTTACCAACAAAATTACCGATGGATTTTGTCTCTCTGTAAAAGCTCCGTCGGAAATTATTTACCGACGGATTTTTTTCCGTCGGAAAATTACAGACGGATTTTTACCAGTTACCGACGGATTTTTCCTTTGTAAATTTTCTATCCATTTCCCAAAGGCGACGAACTCTTTTGACGGATTTTCCGTCTATAATTTGAACTTTGAAAAATCATCTTACACTCTAATTACAGACAGAAAATCCGTCTGTAAATCCGTCAGTAAGGTAAAATAGAAATTTTTTTATTTTTCTAATTACAAAATAAACTTATTTTCATACAAAATAAATATAAATTTAATAAATACAAATTTTTATTGATGGTATAAATAGAAAAACATACTAGTGAGTACAAAACGCTTTCTTTATAATAAGAAGTAATTATTTCCATGCAATAATACAATCTAAATACATTAGATGACAAATAACTACTAGTGGACTCATCAAGATTCAATATCCTAATTTATGGATAGCTTCATTCTTTCTTGAGCTTCTTAGTGATGATGGCAATATACTTACTTCTTGAGATTCTTGGTCCATCAAAATTATTCGCTGCTTCCCACTTTCTGAGCAGAGGATGTCTACCTTACTATATCCGATCTACACTCAGACAACAAATAAGACAATTATTAGAAAAAAGAACCAAAAAGGAGTTGTTACCACTGCAGTTACTTTTGATTAAATTTCAAGTATTTGCCTGCAACAATTTGGAACTCTTTCATAGATTTCTCAGGGTTAGTTCTTTTTAAAGATCATGGACGCTGCCAAATAGCAATAGCAGATTTGGAACATGTAATGCACACAATGCAATAAATCAGAACAAGTCTAAAAGCAAGTGATTCAGATTCAATTCAGTGACTGGATACTTTATACAAGTCTTTGATCAATTAAGCAATCAAGAATTGTCATTGAGTTGAGGAAGAGAAGAGGCTTCAATTCACAACAATTATATGAACATGAAAATGCAATGTCTGAAGAGAAAACAACATAAATAAATCAATTAAATAAATAAAAAAGAAAACAATAAGAATTGAAGTAGAAGATGATGATGGAGAAAGAAGAATACCTCTTCCCTATGTGTTGCTCTCTCAACAGCATCAAGGTTCCTTCTTGAAGAAGCATTCTTCCTTGCCACCACACAATCCACAGAAGCAGAAGCATAATCTGATGCGAATCCAATTCCAGGGCCACACCATACATCCTGAAAAGAAGAAGAAGCATGTTTATGGTGACATGTTATGCTGCTTTTTTTAGTATTCCTCCTTCTGCACTTTTTGTTCTTCCTAGTGTTCTTCCAATCAGCAGAGGATCGAATCACAGCAGGAACTGAGATGTTTCATTGGAGAAAGAGGAGAGGATGAGAGAGGATATGGTGGATTTGCAGCTTGTGGTTTGGATCATGGAGAAATAATGTTGAATCATTATGAACAAAGAAATAATGTTGAATCATTAAAAAGAACTAACCGTTCCATGATCTTTTAGCCACTCTCCTAAAGGTCTATTAGTATTCTGAGGATCATAGGGTTCACCATAAAAGAAGTCCGGAACAACCACATAGTAACCAGAAGCTGCAATCTTGTCTGCAAGCTTCCTAAACAACAAAAGATGAACAATGTTATTTAGGACAGGAACACATTGAGATGGAAATAGAAATAATTGACAATAAGAGCAGATTGAATCAGATTAGCCTCCTACTTCTATTGGTGGTAAAATTTATCAAAACCTTCAGAAGTTTCAAGTGAAAGATAGCGAGGCTTTAATCTTAGCAAGTAACCTCAAACAAGAAAAGCTTATACCTTCCTTTCTTGTCAATTTTTGTTCAGTCAACTGTCAAACAAGAACACATTCAAATAATTAGAATAAAGCAACAAAATTTGATTTAATGAGGAGAAATAAGCTACAAGACATGTCCTGAATATTAAATTAAATTATCTTATCCATTAAACTCCAAGGAAGTAGTAGTAGTAGTAGTAGTAACAATAAACAAACATAATAAAAGTTGTTGAAGTTGAAGTAAGATATGGCCTAAGAAAATTAAATTACCTTATCCATTAGAGGAACTCTTCCATATGGAGTTGATCCTCAAAGTATTGGCAATAGAGATGACCTAATCTATCATTAAAATGCAATTGATGAGAATTTTGTTCTACATTATTCATTCCACCTTCTTCTGAGGAACTCCCATCCCATCTCCATAACTTCTCACACTCACTCTCATCGCTCAAGGTATCACTACATGAATCCCTTGTTTCACACTCCCCTATCTCAAACTCTTCCCTGAAATTCAATATCAATTCATCAATTAACTAACCTACTACTAAATCATTATGCTCACAAACATAATCCCCTAAACCAACAAAAAAAGAAAAAGTTTTTGAGAGAGGGAGAGAGAAACATGAAAGTGTTGCTAGTGAAAATCTGAATTGCAGAAAATAGTTGCTATGGTCTAATAATAATAATCAAAATGCTTGATAGTCAAAGAAGTCATGTGCAGTAATAGAGTTGATACTTCATAATTGATACTGAGGAAAACAGTATCTGAAATCCCGGTGAAAAGGAAGGGGAAAAGGAAAGAAAAAAGTTTGATGAATATATAGTATTCTCTCTCTCTCTCTCTCTCTCTCTCTCTCTCTCTCTCTCCCTCCCTCCCTCCCTCCCTCCCTCTCTCTCTCTCTCTCTCTCTCTCTCTCTCTATGTATATGAATGAGGTAATGGTGGTTTTGGCAATGAGGCAAAGAGACAAGTAGTAGTTTTGGTTTTTATTGAAATGCCAACCTCTTGGACTACGTCAGCCATTCCTACAAACGAAAATTGAACACAAAATAGATAGTTAGCTAAGTGTAAAGATTGAAAGAGAAAAGAGATGCAGATCGAAGAAAGAAGAAAACGGAGACAAACTTGTTGAAGCAGAAAGTGTGTTGTGCTGCTTAGGGTTCTATGCTGTGAGAGTATAAGGGATTAGTCGAACACACTTTGGAAAGCGAATATGTTAATTGCTAAAGAAAATCACCCCTTTTTTCCCAATGGGTAAAAGGATTATGCTAATTTCTAAAAACAAGAGGAGAGAAGTACCAAACAGAAACCTAAGAATACAACAATCTAACTCTAGATACCAATATACCACACAAAAGAAAAGCACCTCAACTTCAATGCTTTATTAATATAAGAGTTTTACATTATTATTATCAATCACATACTACTTCTATAATGTGGTAGCGCATAATTAAATATTTGTTTAGAAACTTTTATACAATGATGTACACCAAATTAAATTCATAAAAAAGTGTGAAATTTTCATGGATAATCTCACACAAAAGATAAATACCAAAACAAGGAAGGAGAAGAGGACACTGCAGAAAATAGGGCAAAGAAACCAGTATATTACCAACTTTTGAGGCTAGCCTTGGGAACATATTGCCTCCTAAACTCTTGCTGAGGTGAAAATAGCACCTCCTCTCAAGTTTTCTTCTATTTGTTCAACTGCTTGTGTCCACTCAAGAAAATCCCTATAGTTAGGTTAGTAGACTGTTGTTGTAAAGAACCTGTTTGATAAATACAAAAGAATATGAAAAAAATTTAATAATTGGAAGTACAGCACAACCAATCTTCCTTTGTATCATCCCATCTTCAAAGAGACAAAATCAGTTTGAGAAAACTTGACAAAGAAATAACAATATTGCAATGAAAATTGAAGCTGACATAAACAAATAAAGAAAAAACTAATTCCATAAACAATATTCTTGTTTTATCTTTGTCATTATTAACCAAATTATATCATTTTGCTGTTAATTATAGTGGCAAAAGTCTACTGTCCTAGGTGGCAAGGCTCTTGTATCTCAGAATTTGTGGCCATGCAAAGCAGAAAAGCAAACATCAGACCCAATGTTGAAGTTTGTTCATCAACTTCATAGAAACTTGGAACTGGGTGCAGCCAGCCCCACAACTGTTGAAAACTAACAAATTTGAATACAAATATACAAATTTTATAAATATATAAAATTGTTAACTGTCAATGTTCAATGGTATTGTAACAAAAAGTACATTATACAGATTTCAAAAACAGATAAAGAACCAAATTTAAGTTGCTGTATCGAACCAAATTTCAATCGAATGATGATAATGGATATCTAAAGTTGAAGACAATGCTTTTGATGAATCATATAAGAACATATTGCAAACAACTTAAGCACCAATATTGCAGTCAATATTGCCCTTCATTGCCTTCTTTCTCATAACAATATTCTAGTGCTAATCAACAACTAAGCATGAAAGCACCCTGAACACTGCCAAATAACATTCAACTGCAACAATATATTGATGGAGAAGTACAAAGAATCATGATGCAGTAGCAACCAAGAAAAGTGAGTACCATTCACGGTAACGTTTCAGGCACATAGCATGGATGCAGTTAGGCAACACAATCTTACTATTCACTTCCATGCATATTCCACATTCTTCTCTTTCAATGTCTATATTAGAATGTTGTTGATGATCCTCATTGTCTCTTTTTTGATACCTCTTCATACAAACAGCTTTCTGTTTCTTATCCTCTGAATCTGTAACCCCTTTTTGAAGTTGTAACAAAGACAGATAAATTACCGCTGATAAATGCAAAAACTCAACAAATAAGCTAAATTAACTGACCCAAAGATGCAAAACAACTTATCATACAACAAAATAGAGGAACAAATACCATAGAATTCTCTAATGCTAGCTTTCCTTTCATGAGTAGACATGGTAGTTGTTCCATCCACATATACCTGCATCATGAGAAATATTTTTCAGCTTATCCCAATTTAACTCTTGAACAGCACAATAAATTATATGAAATTCACCTCTTTTACACTTTCTCTACTTTTCATAGAGAACAGTAACAAGAAAGTAGAAACTGCAAAGATAGAAACTGCATCAACAACAACAAGAAGATAGAAACTGCAAAGAAAAATTGATAAACCTAAAATTGGCACAGAAAAATTGAGCCCTAAGCACCAAAATCACAAAATCAGATTATACCTAAAATTCACTAAGGGAGCAAACGCGACAAGAGCAGTGGCGGAGAGAGCTCTGTGACGATGGCGATGAAGGGAGCAGACGCGACGAGAGCGGCAGAGGGAGCTCTGCAACGATGGCGACCACGGGAGCAAACGCGACGAGAGCGGCGGCGGAAGGAGCTCGTGCGACGCAAGGGATGACAGAGAGATCGTGCGATGCGAAAAGCTGCAACGGCGGAAGCAGCTCGTGCAACCAGAGAAGAAGCAGCTCGTGAGGAAGAAGCTCGTGTTTGAAGTGTGAATGAACGTGTGTGAATTGTGAATGAAGTTCGAGACACTAGGGTTAAGTTAGGTTTACATCAATATTTTCTGACGGAAAATTTTAAATTACAGACGAAAAATCCATCTGTAATAATTTAATAAAATGCACTATTTTTGTCTATTTAATTATAGACGAATTTCCGTCTGTAACCATTTTTCACAAAAAAAAATTAATTTTTCTGACAGAATTATCGACAAATTTTCTTTTTCGTTTGTAATTTATGCTAATTCATTTTTTTTTGTTTTTCAACGAAAAAATCTCTCTGAAAGTCCGTCTGTATTTCTGTGGGATAAAATCCTTCGGAAATATCTGTCTGTAATAACTAGTTTTCTAGTAGTGATAAAATATCTAAGAACTCAATAATGCAGACCATTACCCTTTTAGATAATAAAGGCACACAATATACTTAATAGCAGTGGTAAAATAGACTGAACCCACCGGGTCAAACCACTAAACTTTAAAAATCTGCCAAAATGAGGGCGGGATGACCCGGTGGGTCATCAGTTTTTTTAAGGTTATTTTAGTAATTTTTTTCAAATAATATAAATAGTAAATTAGGAAAAATTCTGAACACACTCACATAGCCTTTGAGCTCCCTGACTCCATCTTCACTCTTGTCTTTCAAGCTTTCTTGGAATTTTAGAGCAACGGTGACGGCAACGGCAATTCTCTCAGACAATCGCAGCGGCGCGCTCTTCGTTCCTCTGCTCTACCTTTCATTTGTCGTCTTTGTCTCCCTCGGACTCTCGGAGGTGCACTCCTCTCCTCTCCTCTGCCTCTCGTTGTCCCTATCTTTGTCAGACTCTCGGCAGCGTCTCATGTCTCATCTCTCTTCTGGTCTGTCTCTCTCGGACTCTTGGTAGCGCGCTCCTCTCTCCTCTACTTTGCCTCTCGTCATCTTTGTCTCCCTCGGACTCCCGATGGTACGCTTGTGTCTCCTCTCTCACATCACGTCTCTAGCTCTCTCGGCAGCGATAAGCTCCTCCTCTAGTAACTGGTAAGCTATTTGTTTCTTTTCTCTTTTATTTTTCTGTTTGTGGGAGGGATATTTGATGATTTTGTTTGATTATTGATTATATTTATTATTGATTATTGGTTCTATTTGAATGTTTGATTATCGTCATTGATTTTGTTTAAAGATTTTCTTACAAAAATTATTGATTATGTTTGAATGTTTAATTACTGTTACTAATTTTTCTAAATTTTGGCATTCGTTTAATTGTAGTGAAGGTGAATGTGATGATGTGATTTCTGCTAGGCGAAGTGATGTTTCAATTTTCGGAGCATATTATTGTTGTATTTGAGTTGGATTTATGTATGGATTATTGGATTATGTGTTTATGTTTTATTATTGTTGTATTTGAGACTTATTAAGTTATTATGGTTAACATTGTGATTTAAATGTGTTTGAGGTTTAGAATCATATTATTTTGGGGCCTTTTAAATAAAAAGAGGCGAGCTAGTCCGCCCTTTGGCGGGGATGGGTAGCGAGTTGAATCCATATCAGTTTGACATGGTGGGGTGGGCCGATCCTCTTTGCCACCCCTAATATTCGGTATCTATGTTTGAAAAAATTTTAGAAAAATAATAGAGTGAATTTTGCAACTTAATAAATAGACGATATATCTATAACCCATATGAGACCATATAAAAAATATTGTCAAAAGTATATTTTGTTTAAAAAATACTAATTTATATAAAGTAGTGAATCAATAAGATAGGAAGCAACCAACCTAGAAATCAAATCAAATCAAATAGTATACACTTAGGAGGCTCCACCTTTGAAATTCGTTCTTTCCTCTCTTGTGTCCGTACAAGATAGTGGCTTATGTCTGACCCAAATGTATATAAGTTAACGTCAACTCCACTGTTAACTACGTTTATTTTATTAGATCTCTCAAACCAATTCAAAACACATAATTCAAATATAATAATATTTTCTCAAAAAAATCCTTGCCAACCATATTTTCTAAATCATAAAGAATTTAAACATATTTCACAATTTCAGAATGCACAAGTGTCAACAAATAATTTTAGAAATATACAATCCCATAAAATATATAATCTCATGTGCCAATTCAAAAATATGAGATTCACAAGAATAGATATCTAACTCTAATAAATTGATTATTATAGTCAAGTAAAAAATTTTCAATGCTAGTTTTGTAAGTATAGTTAAAAGTTCATATCAGTATATATAAAATAATTATAGATATAGAGTCTACTCACAACTTAATTTTAAAGGACCAAAGACCAATTTTAGAGTGTCATTAACTTAAAATTCAAGTGATTAACGAAAATTGAAGATGGTAATTTTAACCTTAAGAACAACGATGGCAACAACAACAATGTGTCCAACAACATAGACAACCAAAGCATAATCTCCATAATCCATAGTAGTTGGAATTGCAAGGCAGAAACATGGAAACCTAATAAAAAAAAAAATACCATAGACCCGACAAATAGAGCAAGGTAATGACAATAAGGAAAAGGGACATTGATGATAACTATATGTCTAGGTAATTAGTTAAACTTAAATTAATATTTATTATTTATGTGTACAAAAATCGATCTAAAAAAAGTTTATTGTTTAGCTAAATAATAAACATTTAATTTTGTGTTTATTTTTTTATTTAATTTTGCAACCAACTAATCAGCCCAAAAAAAGATTGGTATTTCGCCAATTGATAAAAAATATATGCGGTAAGAAATAGGTATAATTCTCAAGTTTTTATGTGAACAATGAATCAATCAAAGATAGACTTATTGTTTGACAAAATTTTATTGAGAATATTTGATAAGTTACAGGAAATGAATTTATGTGTGCGTAGTTTATGTGAGTACAGATATTCGGCTCAAAGGAAGTTCTGTACTTGGCCAAATTACATGCGCATTTATAGTAATAAACATGTGATACTTATTTGGTTCCATGTGAATAATAAGTTTGACCAAAGATAAACTTATTATTTGACAGGATTTATTATCAATGTTTAATTACTATATTAAAATACTGCTTACAAATTAATATTTCAATTTAAAAACTAAATATTAATGTTATACCACGTATTTGTAATGGGCCTACCATTATATAAATTTTATTCATATGATATGTACCTTGTGTGAATATATTATTTTGCTTTAAAGTATATCGGTCAATGTTAGTCTATTTTTAAATATAATTTTTTTGGAAATTAAAAAAAAAAGAGACTTTTTGTCATTAGTAACTTATATTTTATATTATCTTGTATGGCCTTTTTAGATAAATGTGGTTGATAACTTATATTAGTTTAGTGAGAGTAAGTATATTTTTACTATTTTTGTGTGTCAACGGCATGTAAAATTATAAATAAGGTTATATACTCAACTCTAGGAAAAGATAAGTATAGTCTCATTAGGTGCCTCAAGAAAGTTATAAAGCTCAAAAGTACATAAAATTTATTATGCTTCAGTAGTAGTCTGATGGATAACAAATTTGTACACTTACAGTTATTATGTACTTTATTGCTATCTTCAGTAAATATTTGAGTTAGTTAAAAATGAATCAATAAATAGTAGACAAACAAATTTTGTTATAGCAAAACATTATATATTCCCACATATGAAGTCAGAAACTAAAATTAGAGATCATTTGGTATTTCAGATTATGACTTTGTTGGATATCAGTGCAATTTTGATCCATTGCAGATATACTCATATGCTCATTAGAAGAGTTTTTTCGAAAAATGTTGAGAAGATACTTATTACTCTTTAATTTTCACTATAGTACTTGAATATAAAACACTTTTTGAAGACATCCAATAATTAGGTGACTATAAACACGTCACAAATTATGAATATATATTTGAAAGACTATTTGAGTTATTTTGTGATAATGTGTTAGTAGTCTTATATTTTAAATTATTATTAAATAAGAGAGTTTAGAGTGTTTAAATATCTAATGAATAAATTAGCACCAATTCCATAAATGCATGTATATTTGGTTTATAAGAAACAAATAGCCAAGATCTTTCGTGTGGATTATAAGAACCGAAAATAATTAACCAGTAAAATAATAATAAATTAATTGCCCAAAACAAGTTAAAAATTTTATAATGTTAATTAGAAAATTTAAATATAATTTTTGGACTCAGTAGATTTTTCTGAGTTGGAAAATGTAATTTTTTGCGGGAAATTACGTAAAAATGCGTACCGATAAATTAACTGGCAGTATCGACTTAAATCTGTCCAGTACTGTGCAAGAATGATAAAAACAGTAGAAAGTTTAGGAAAATAACTAAAGTTAAAAATCGGGCGCTAATTTTAAAGGTTTGGCCCAAAATTTGGCCAAACGGACCAAAAACGCTAACAGATTGGACCGGATCCAAGTTGAGTCCAAGCCCAACATATAAATACACTAAAAATGAACCCATTCAGCCCATTCACTCCACAAACACAAACACACACATCTGCATTGAGAGGAGAAGGAGAAGAGAGAAAACACTATTCACATCCAACTTCCGGTGCCCATGACTCGAGATACGCACTACAAAAAAAATCACTTTTAGCGGCCATTTATTTTACTTTTAGCGGCAATCAAAATAGTCGCTAATACATTTACCGACAATTAGACATTAGCTGTCTTATACTTTGTCGCTAAAAGATTTTAGCGGCAATTATAACATTTGCCGGTAAAGACTTTTTTAATGGCTACAAAAAGTATATAACTTTCAGCGACTATTTTCTTGGCAATTTATATGGCCACCAAAAATAATTCTAAGATTGCAATATCATTCACTTTTAGTGGCCATTACTATTGCCGCTAAAACCCATTTTACCAGCAATTTATATGGCCACTAAAAATAATTCTAAAATTATAATATTATTCACTTTTAGTTGTCATTATTATTGCCGCTAAAATCTTAAGACTTTTTTAATTATACTCACTCTTTTAGAAATAATAATGTATCCCTTTTTTAAATTTCAAATTATTTTTAGCAACAATTATTATTATTGTACATAATATGAATATACTAAAATTAATTATTACAAAATAAAATATTTCATTAAATTTAAAATATATATACAAAAATTTTTCTTGAAAAGTAATAAAGCATAATACAAATTTAAACAACACAAATACTACAAGTTTATGTTACATCAATGATTAGCACACAGATAATGATCAAAATTAAATGAGTATTTTATATCATGATCATTGCAAATACCACTACTATCCCCAAAATTCACATAATTCACAGTAACAACCAACCCTAAACTAGAAAGTGTTCAATAACCCTTCATCATATAACTTAATAAGGTACTGAAGGTCAAAAGTTACACATAATGCAGCAAGCCAAAAAAGAGTTGTTGTTCCAAACCATCTCTATCTTTGAAAAAGTTGTACAAGTAAGTATACATGATGATGGTTGGCTCAGCAACTCCAAGTATGAGAAGAGGTTGACCACCAAATATTGAGTGTATGATTCCACTTATGGCTATAGAAGCCAGTGTTTCTACTGTACTTAAACTTCCATCTACATTCAAATTAAAATTGATTACAAATTTGCATATCTTGTATGGTATATAAATAAGAGAGACATACATGCAGGGGAATAAGATGAAGTAGGTACCTGTGTCTCTACTGATTTGCTCTCCAAATGCAATAACAGAAAGTGCAGAAGCAAAGAAAATATACGTAGTTGGAGCCAATATCCTGAAGTTAATCAAAATAAAAAGTAAAGTGGTCATTAACTACATAGTTATTTATTTATTTATAATTTTCTGAAAAAAGATAACTAAGAAATCAACTTGCCCAAATCTTGAGTGTATAGCAGAAGACCAATCTTGTTTATAGTGAACATATCTTGCACGAATGTTGTTTACAACACCCTTAAAAGGTAATTTTAAGCTCTCCATTGATTCAAGTTTAGTTCAAGAAGGATATATATTACTAGGTAGGGACCTATTCATTTCAAAATGTGTCAATGGTAGGGACCGACCTGATTCCAGGTAGAGTTGTTGAAAATGTCTTGTTCAAGAAGTTGGCTAAAATAATCGAGTTCATCTTCCCATCCTCCTAGTGGTTAGAAAACTCACTGTCGAAACAAAACAAACATAAACTAAATTTTTATTTCACATTTGAGTAGTGAATTACAGTAAATATAGTTCTCAAATTAACATAGTTGATAGAGTGAGGGAGAAAGGTGCAAAACCTGGCAATGAGACATGAACTTTCTAAATTAGCTAATTAGCTTTTTCTTCTTCTTCTTCTTCTTCTTCTTTTTCCTATTTGGGTTATAATAATAAATGAACTTTATAATTTAGCTTTTTACTTCACTAACTCATAACTTTAATTAGCTATTAAAAGCTTCACTTAGCTTGTGAACCAAAGATCAAGTGCAAAAACATAAAAAAAAAAAAATAGTATTGTATCTAACAAATATTGACAAGAGTGAAATAAATGAAATGATGAAATGATGAATTGTACCTATATTAGTGACATATCCCTTTCCATGTAATCCAAAAGGGTCCAATTGATAACATTAGAACAAGTGTAGAGCCAAAAATACAACTCCTAATAGTGTTCCAATATCTAGGATCCTTGATTCTCTGTCTCAACCATGGTGAATAATCCTCAAGATGATACTCTTTATACACTCTACCAGGAACTTCAACACCACCACCCTTGCTTGTCACACTAAAACCAAACATAGTCAAACTAATGAGCGCTGCTATTAGGATCAACATCACCACCATGTAGCATTAATTGAGATTGTTCTGCATCACCACTAATACTGCTATTAGGATCAATATATATATTAGCACAAATTAATTGTTCTACGCTCCACACTCCACAAACTAAAATCCCGAAATGTGTATTGACATATAGTGTAACATTTATCACTCATATCAAGATATAAATATAACTACTGTTAGCTTATGTGAACTTCATCTATTACTCAAAGGAAACCAAACATGGATTGCTTACCCGTGGAAGAGAATCTTGCCAAATCTTGCAACCAGTGAAGGCTTAATTTGTTTAGATTTGGGGTTTTAGGCCTTCATTTCAGTCCTTATGTTTTTTAAAGAAGAAATCAAGTACTCAATGGCTTTAGCTGCCACAATTTTCCAGGGGTTTCTTGTTGCATGTGTCCCGGTGATGTACATGAGTATTTAGTCTAAAAACATATTTCTCAAATGATAATGAAGAGTGTGTAGTGTAACCTTGAGATTGATGCTGGTTGCTCTCAACTAAAGAGTAGCCATCAGAGGAAATGACCGAAGATGTTGCAGGCCTTGATGAGCTCGGTGTGCTCATCACTAATGGCGAATACCACAACTACGATGAATTTAAAGGAAGTTTAGAAAATCGAAGGGCAAAGTGAAAAAAATGAATTATTGGAATCAGAAACTAAATTACCGGTTTAGCTTGCAATAAGTTCATGCAATAGAGAACTAAGAAAAGTGGAATCCGATCTAGAAGAACAATTAACTCAGATAAAACCACAAATTGATAAGAGATATGGAAAAAGATTACAGTAGAACACAAATTGGAGCACAAGAACATAAATGAGAGGAAGATTAAGGAACTTGTACCTTATGACTAGAGAGCGATTCAGATTTCAATCATAATGTAAGCCTAGGAAGGCCTTCGCCGAGAGCGGCCAAGCCGGCATCGGATAAGCAAAGTGAATTGGGATTGGTCTCGGCGGAAGAGGTGTCATCGGCAACACAATGCACCTTGAGAGAGCGCCTTCCGGCGGAAACGGGAAGAGCGAGGGGAAGGGGAATGGAGAGGCTCCTCAACGTAGAGGTTGCGGAGATTGGAGAAGTGGAAGGGAACAAGGTGGATGAAGATGTCAGGAGAGGCGGAGGCGCCGATTCGAAGGGTGGAGATGACCTAAGGCGGCGACGACAGTGACGATGGTGGCAACGGTGACAGTGAGCTTAGGGTTTTCGCGGTGAGCTCTCCCTTCCCTTTCTCGCACTCACATCCTCTGATTGCATTCCCCCTCTATTACAAATTTGCAATTGACCAACAATTATTAAGAAAAAGTTATTTTAATAAAAATAATATTAGCCATAGTACTATGCCCATTAAAAATTTTCACTAAAACATAATTTTTTTAATATTTTTAGTGGCAATAATAATAATTACCATTATAATATATTATATTAGTGGCAAATATATAATGGCCACAAAAACATCACTTAAATTACAAAAATAGTGGCAATTGTATTAATGCCACTAAAAATTTGTCGCTAAAACAAATTATTTTTCTAGTGACGGTGTTGATGTGTGAGCATCTTTTCTATCTTTTTCTAGTGAATTTACATTTAAATTGTTAAGTTTTATCAAGAATTAATTATCTTTTAGCCACTATGGATGCTACTTTGAGTCTTGTGCAATTCTGTTTATTTTAGGTAGCATTCGGATGGATTTGATGGAGTTTCTGTAAAGAAAGAGAAGAAACCAAGGAGCTGACCAGCAAGGATGACGCGTACGCGTGCTTGACGCGTGCGCGTGATTTGGAGCTGTCCATGGCGATGCGTGCGCGTACCTGACGCGTACGCGTGACACGCGAAGAAGACTATCGACGCGTATGCGTGACTGACGCGTACGCGTGACATGCGCGACATGCAGAATTCGCAGAAAATGCTGGGGGAGATTTCAGGCCAAGTTTCGACCCAGTTTTCAGCCCAGAAAGCACATATCAGAGGTTGCAGAGTGAAGGAATCAAGTCGTCTCCATTCATCAATTGAAGACTTGCTGATTGCCATAATTAATTCTGATTTAAATTTAAATATTATTTTAAAATAGGAAAAGATATTGTTTTAGTTTTAGAAGAAGATTTTTAAATTAATTAGGATTAGATATAAAAGGGGATTCCAACAGGGGGATTCCAGATCAACATTATTCCATTCAAACTACCAAAATACATTTTTATCAGAATCCTTATTGATACGTGCTTCAAATGTTCGTGATATGAAGAGTTCAAGAGTTATTTAGAAGATATTTTAGTTTACATTTTTAGAATATTTTATTTAATGTATTTTGATTTTTTTATTTAATTACTAGATTGGGCCTTATGTTTATGTGTTTTAGGGTTTTTCTTTGTTTTAACCTAATAAGAGGTTATAAATACCTTCTTAGCTATTGTAGTCGCAGTATAGAATGATTTAGAGGTTTCAAAACCCCTTTTTGGTTTCGTGATAAAACCATGGTATGGACAACTGAGGTTGAGGAGTCCCTCTCTTGTTGCATCGGGGAATTGGGTAGAAGGTTAAGGAGTCCCTTCGATTCAATTCTCAAACTTTGGCGTTGACAAATTAGGTTGAGGAGTCCCTTTTTTGTTGCGTCAAGAAATTGGGTAGAAAGTAGAGTGATTCTCTTTGTATTCAATTTCAACCTATCATTTTTGTTTTTTTTTTCAATTTCAATGTATCTTTTCTATTCAATTTCAATTCTTGTTTTGTTTATCTTTTTATTCCTTTATCATTTGGTATCAGAGCTCAGGTATTAGATTAATTCTTATTAATCTATATTTTTTCTTCTTTTATAAAAAAAAAAGAGTCCAGTGTTTGTCGCGTCATAAGTTCTTGTGTTCTTATTTTCCGTTTGCATTTCATTATTGTTGATTTTATTGTTTAAAAAAATAAAAAAAGCATACAGTGCAAAAAAAATATACAAGAAAGAAAAGAAAAAAAATATTATCTTCTTTATAATTATTGTCATTTTCATATACTATTTTACCTACAAGATTCGATGACGAATCTTTTTTTAAGAGGAAGAGAATGATACGTGCTTCAAATGTTCGTGATATGAAGAATTCAAGTGTTGTTTAGAAGATATTAGTCTACATTTTTAGAATATTTTAATTTAATATATTTTGATTTTTTTTATTTAATTACTAGATTGGGCTTTATGTTTATGTGTTTTAGGGTTTTTCTTTGTTTTAACCTAATAAGAGGTTATAAATACCTTCTTAGCTATTGTAGTCGCAGTATAGAATGATTTAGAGGTTTCAAAACCCCTTTTTGGTTTCGTGATGAAACCATGGTATGGACAACTGAGGTTGAGGAGTCCCTCTCTTGTTGCATCGGGGAATTGGGTAGAAGGTTGAGGAGTCCCTTCGATTCAATTCCCAAACTTTGGCGTTGACAAATTAGGTTGAGGAGTCCCTTTTTTGTTGCGTCAAGAAATTGGGTAGAAAGTAGAGTGATTCTCTTTGTATTCCCTTTTTTTTTATTCCTTTATCATTTATTTCTTTATCACTTATTTTCTCTTTGCCATGAGCAACTAAACCTCCACTGTTAAGGTTATGAGCTCTGTCTATTGTATGGATTGATTTTATTATTTTTCTATTTTAATTCATGTTTTGATTTATATTTCAAGAATTATTTTTGTTCTTTGTTTTATGAATTTGGGTGGAACGGAAGTATGACCCTCTTTCTAATTGAGTTCATGTATAACTTGAAAAAGCTCTTTACTTGAACAACAGCTTGAAAACAACTTCTCCTAAATCTCTAGTTTATCTGAATTTAACGGGATACGTGACATATAATCCTTTTATATTTGGGTAATTAGGATTTCTGTGGCATATAACTAGAATTGAACTTCACCCCCTAATTGGAATTAATTGACCAAGGAATTGGCTGTTGATGAATTTTAGAGGAGACTAGAAAGGTCTAAGGAATTAGGGTCTAGTCACATATAGTTGCCATGAATTAAATCTCACATGATTAAAATAAATTAATAAGAAAAGTTAATCCGGAAAATATATAACTCTGAAGCCTTAACTGTTTCTCCATACTTATTCCCAACTTATTTACTTGCCTTTCTTTAATATTCTTTATATTGTTTAATGTCTTTGAACTCTCAAACACTATTTTCTGTTTGCCTAACTAAGTAAATTAATCAACCATTGTTGCTTAATCCATCAATCCTCGTGGGATCGACCCTCACTCACCTGAGGTATTACTTGGTACGACCCGGTGCACTTGCCATTTGTGGACTCTAAATTTCACACCAAGTTTTTGGCGCCGTTGCCGGGGATTGACTGTGATTGACAACTATCAGTTGTTTTATTGCTTAGATTAGGCATTTTAGTTTTAATTTTTCTTTAATTTTTGCATAGTATTTTCGATTTTTTTTAAAATAGCACTAATAATTTTTCTTAATTTCTGAAATTAAGTTTGGTGTCACCTAGTTAATTTTATTTTAATTTTCTTGTTTATTTTCCCTGTTAATTTTTGAATTTTTCTGTCTACTTTCAGTTATCATTTTCGAAATTTATTTATTTATTTTATTTAGTATTTTTATTTTATTATTTTACACAGGATACCTCACTGGGACTTCTCTGCACTCTGACGTAGAGAATCCCATCTTTTCTTGTTATTCTGTTTGTTTATGCGCAGGAACAGAGACAAGAAACCTCTGTTAGACTTTGATCCAAAACCTGAAAGGACATGTAGGCGACGTTTACAACAAGCAAGACTTTGCAAGCCTACAGAATCCACTATAGATCACAATAATGCTTTTAATGCCAATGTGGCAAATCCGAATAGGAATGAAGAACAAAGGAGAGTGCTTGGCTCTTACTCTGCTCCTACTGCGGATCTTTATGGAAAAAGTATTGTGGTGCCTCCTATAACTGCGAACAACTTTGAGTTGAAGCCACAATTGGTCACCCTGGTGCAACAAAACTGCCAGTATCATGGTCTCCCCCACGAAGACCCAAATTAATTTATTTCTAATTTTCTACAGATTTTTGATACTGTGAAGACAAATGGAGTGAACCCAGAGGTGTACAAACTCATGCTCTTCTCGTTTGCTCTGAGGGATGGAGCAAAGCTATGGCTAGATTCCCAACCCAAGGAGAGTTTGAATACTTGGGACAAGGTTGTTACTGAGTTTCTTAGTAAATTTTTCCCACCAAAGAAGCTTACTAAGCTTAGGGTGGAGGTTCAGACCTTCAGGCAGAGGGATGGTGAAACTCTTTATGAAGCTTGGGAGAGGTACAAGCTACTGATTAGGCAATGCCCTCCGGACATGTTCTCTAAATGGACCCAACTAGACATCTTTTATGAAGGCTTGGGTGAAATGTCCAAGATGTGCTTAGATAATTCTGTAGGTGGTTCATTGTACAAGAAGAAGACACCGGAGGAGACTATTGAGATGATTGAATTGGTTGCTAGTAACCAATATTTATACTCATCTAACAGGAATCATGTGAACTCTGAGGCTCCTCAGAAGAAAGGTGTTATGGAAGTAGAAGCTCATAATGCTCTTCTTGCTCAAAATAAGCTTATCTCTCAGCAAATAAGTCTGCTTACTCAACAGATGGGTGGAATGCAAGTCTCAGCTATCAACACCCAAAACTCACCTCAAGAGCTCTCTTATGGCATGACAGGTAATTTTGTGCAAAATGATAATTATGACTATGCTCAATGCTCTTCTGAACAGGTCAATTACATGGGGAGTGGTCCTAGAAATCCCAACAATGACCCATATTCCAAGACATACAATCAAGGATGGAGAAATCACCCAAATTTTAGGTGGAGGGACCAACCTCAGAGACCTCAGAATTTCAACAATAATTCTCAGGGAGGCTTCCAACAGAACAATCACAATAACCGCCAATTTCAGTCTCAGCAGAAACAACCACCTCAGCAGGCAAACTTTAAATCCCAAGAAGATTCTAATTGGGAGATGATGAGGAGTTTTATGCAGGAAACCAAAGCCTCCATTAGAAACTTAGAGGTGCAAATAGGCCAACTGAGCAAGCAAATACCTGAGAGGTCTGCAAGTATATTTCCAGGTGATACAGTGGTGAACCCAAGAGAAGATTGCAAGGTTATTCAATTGAGAAGTGATAAAATAGCTGGCTCTGAGACAAGGGCCAATGAAGAGCTAGTTAAAAAGAAAGCTCTAGAGGAGAAGAAGGAAGAAGTGGAGTACGCCCCTCCAAAGCGTGCAGACAACCCGTTCCCTGACTCTCTTGACACATATCCTACATTGTCAAAGGCTCCTAAATACAAGCCAAAAATGCCATATCCTCAGAGACTTCAGAAGACTTCCAAAGAAAAGCAGTTCTCAAAATTTTTAGATGTCTTCAAAAAGCTACAAATCAACATTCCTTTTGCAGAGGCTCTTGAGCAAATGTCCCTTTATGCTAAATTTATGAAAGAATTATTGACTAATAAGAGAAATTGGAAGGAGCAAGAAACTGTGGTGTTAACCAAGGAATGCAGTGCTATTATTCAACATAAACTTCCTGAGAAAATGCAAGATCCAGGGAGTTTTGTGATTCCTTGCACCATTGGAGATGTCACCATTCAGAGAGCTTTATGTGATTTTGGAGCTAGCATCAATCTCATGCCACTTTCAGTGATGAAAAAGCTTCAAATTGAGGAGGTAAAACCCACTCGTATTTCTCTTCAACTTGCTGACCTTTCTATTAAATTACATGTGGGTGTTGTCGAGGATTTACTTGTGAAAGTGGGACCCTTTATTTTTCCTGCTGATTTTGTTATATTAGACATGGAAGAGGATGTAAAATCCTCTATTATTCTTGGTAGACCCTTTTTAGCCACAGGTAGAACTCTGATTGATGTGAAAAAGCGTGAATTAACCCTGAGGGTCAATGAAGAACAAGTGGTCCTTAATGTTTTTGAAGCTCTCAAGCACCCTAATGATTCTGAAGGGTGTATGAGAATTGATGTTGTTAAACCCCTTGTTCAAGAAGTACTGGAAGCTGAGGTACTTGATGACATTCTGGATCCTGTTTCTGAGCATGAATTAGTTGAAGTTGATGATTCACCACCCCAGAAGGTACTAGTTCACACGCCTAAAGCAGAGGAGGAAGCCCCCAAGCTTGAGCTCAAAGATTTACCTCCTTCTCTGAAATATGTGTTCTTGGGTGAAAATGGTTCCGATCCAGTAATTATTAGCTCTTCCCTGAAGCCTGAAGAGGAAGAGGCGCTTATTTCAGTGCTCAGGAGCCATAAAACAGCTATTGGGTGGACCATTAGTGACTTAAAGGGGATTAGTCCAACCAAGTGTATGCACAAGATCCTCCTTAAAGATGATGCTAAACCAGTTGTGCAACCACAAAGGAGACTCAATCCAACTATGAAAGAGGTGGTCCAAAAAGAGGTAATGAAACTATAGAAAGCAGGTATTATTTACCCTATTTCTGATAGTCCTTGGGTAAGTCCTGTGTAGGTAGTTCCCAAGAAAGGAGGGATGACAGTGATTAAGAATGAAGAGAATGAGCTTATTCCTACAAGAACAATCACAGGATGGAGAATGTGTATAGACTACAGGAAGCTCAACACGGCTACAAGGAAGGATCATTTCCCCTGCCTTTCATTGATCAGATGCTTGAGAGGTTAGCTGGTCACGCTTTCTACTATTTTCTAGATCGATATTCTGGATATAATCAAATTGCAGTGGACCCTCAAGATCAAGAGAAGACAGCATTCACATGCCCCTTTGGAGTATTTACCTACAGGAGAATGCCTTTTGGACTTTGTAATGCTCCAGCAACTTTTTAAAGGTGTATGCTTTCAATTTTTTCTGATATGGTTGAAAAGTTCATTGAGGTATTTATGGATGACTTTTCTGTTTTTGGTAATTTTTTTGAATCCTTCCTTAAGCATTTATCTCTTGTCTTGAAACGGTGTCAAGAATCAAACCTTGTTTTAAATTGGGAAAAATGTCATTTTATGGTTACAGAAGGTATTGTTCTTGGACACTGGATTTCAAGTAAGGGAATTGAGGTTGATAGAGCAAAGGTGGAGGTAATTGAAAAATTACCACCACCAACTAATGTTAAGGCAGTCAGGAGTTTCTTGGGTCATGCAGGATTTTATAGAAGATTTATAAAAGATTTTTCTAAAATTGCTAAACCTTTAAGCAACCTGTTGGTTGCTGATGTTCCTTTTGTCTTTGATTCTGATTGTCTGCATGCTTTTGAAACTCTGAAAGCAAACCTTACCTCTGCTCCCATTATAGCTCTTCCTGACTGGGATTTACCATTTGAATTAATGTGTGATGCTAATGACTTTGCTATAGGAGCTGTTTTAGGACAGAGGCATGGTAAGCTTGTACATGTCATTTATTATGCCAGTCGTGTGTTAAATGATGCCCAAAAGAATTACACAACTACAGAAAAGGAATTATTAGTTGTTGTGTATGTTGTTGATAAATTTAGGTCCTATTTACTTGGTTCTAAAGTTATTATTTATACTGATCATGCTGCTTTGAAGTACCTTCTAACCAAGTAGGACTCTAAACCAAGATTAATCAGATGGGTGTTGCTCCTTCAGGAGTTTGATATTGAGATAAAAGACAGGAAATGGTGAGAAAATCAAGTAGCTGACCATCTTTCCAGAATTGAGCCTGAAGCAGGAGTACAACCACCCACAGCTGTGACTGAGACGTTTCCGGATGAGCAATTGTTCCTCATTTAGCAGGCTCCATGGTTTGCAGATATTGCAAATTATAAGGCCATGAATTTTATTCCAAGGGAGTACAGTAGGCAACAAGTGAAGAAGCTATTTACTGATGCAAAGTACTACATTTGGGAGTAACCATACCTTTTTAAAAGATGTTCAGATGGTATCATTCGGAGATGTATTCCAGATGAAGAAACACAGCAGATTCTGTGGCACTGTCATGGTTCTGAGTATGGAGGCCACTTTGGTGGTGAAAGGACAACTATAAAGGTCCTTCAGAGCGGATTTTACTGGCCGACTCTCTTCAGAGACTCAAGAGAATTTGTGAAGCACTGTGACAGATGTGAAAAAGCCACAAATCTCCCTGCCAACCATGAAATGCCACAGTAGGGGATTCTGGAGGTAGAGTTGTTTGATGTGTAGGGTATTGATTTCATGGGACCTTTCCCACCCTCACACTCAAACAACTATATTCTGGTGGCAGTAGATTATGTGTCCAAGTGGGTGGAAGCTGTGGCTCTGCCCACCAATGATGCCAAGGTGGTAATAAGCTTTCTTCAGAGATATATCTTTAGCCGATTTGGTGTCCCAAGGACACTCATTAGTGATGGTGGAAGTCACTTCTGTAACAGACAGCTGGACTCTCTTCTGCAGAGATATGGAGTCCGTCATAAAGTGGCAACCCCCTATCACCCTCAGACAAGTGGACAGGTTGAAGTTTCCAACAGGGAACTTAAGAAGATTTTAGAGAAGACCGTCAGTGTTTCAAGAAATGACTGGTCTAGGAAGCTTGATAATGCTCTCTGGGCATACTGGACAGCTTACAAGACTCCTATTGGCATGTCCCCTTATCAGATGGTCTATGGCAAAGCCTGTCACTTGTCAGTTAAGCTGGAGCATAAAGCTTACTGGGCAATCCGGTATCTGAATCTTGATTCAAAAGCTGCAGGGATCAAGCGAATGCTTCAGTTAAATGAGCTTGATGAATTTAGATATTCAGCTTATGAGAATGCCAAGCTCTATAAGGAGAGAACCAAGTTACTGCATGACAAGAAGATTGCCATCAAAGTCTTTGAGCCAGGACAGAGAGTGCTTTTGTATAATTCAAGACTCAAACTCTTTCCCGGAAAGCTAAAATCCCGGTGGTCAGGACCGTTTGTAGTTACCAGAGCTTCACCATATGGTTATGTGAAAATACAGGAAGAGAATTATGACAGAAAATTTACAGTGAATGGCCAGAGGTTGAAGCACTATCTTGGAGGCGAGATCGATCGCCAGAGGTCTGCTCATCTGCTGACTTAGCAGAACTGACCGTCAAGCTAGTGACGTTAAAGAAGCGCTTGTCGGGAGGCAACCCGATAATTTCGTATCCTTAGTTATTTTTCGTAGTAGTAGTTTTATT
Organism: Arachis ipaensis; assembly: GCF_059453495.1. Lineage (NCBI taxonomy): Eukaryota > Viridiplantae > Streptophyta > Magnoliopsida > Fabales > Fabaceae > Arachis > Arachis ipaensis. The sequence goes on along the minus strand of NC_142441.1, from coordinate 138,432,055 downwards.
ACTTATTTGATTTTTATTGAGTTTTTACCATTTTTCTGATCATGCAGCTATTTTATAACAGGAACCAAGCACTTCAGGCGACACAAAAAAAAAAGAGCACACGACGCGTGCGCGTCATGTGTGTGCGTGAAAAATAAAATCTTCCAGAGAGTTGAGCAGGAGTGGGAAGGGAACAATGTTGGGCGCATAAGTCGCATCACGCGTACGCGTCCATGACGCGTATGCGTGACCCTCAAAAATGGCATCAATGAGTGTTTGGGCAGAGAGTTATGATGACTTGGGGCTGGAAGTGTGCTAGAGGCACAAAGTTGATCACGCGTACGCGTCCCTGACACGTGCGCATCCTTTCCCCAAATGGCCATCCACGCGTGCGCGTGCATGACGCGCACACGTCATCTGAAAATTTTGATTCCCAGACCACGCGAGCAGAGAGTTGTGCGTGCGCGCGGCCGCCTTCGCGCGATTCGCACAAACCAGGTCCACGCGTACACGTCGCTTGAAATTAGCGCGATACATGCGTACGTGTGCCTTACGCGTACGCGTCTCATGTGACGCCCAAATTAAACCCATCAGCGCCTGATTTCAAATCATCCACCCCCAATCCTAATTCTCTCTTGTTCTTTTATCCTGTTATTCTTCTTTCATCATAATAATTGTTTTTCTTTGTTTTCAGTTCTTCATTGCTTGAGGACAAGCAAACCTTTAAGTTTGGTGTTGTCGCTTCGTTTATGGCTTTTCTGTTTATTTTAATAGCACCAAAGGGAGATGAATGTTCTTCATGGAGGAATGAGATGCCCACTAGAATAACTAAGGTGGTTGAGTTTCTTTCATTCTATTTTTCTTCCGTTCTTATTTTGTTGTTTTCTGTTTTCTGTTGCTTTGATTGCCTGCATGTTCTTTAGTACTTTCAGTTCTTAGAATTAGTTTCATTCTGTTGTTTGTCTCATGTACCACTCACTGAACTTGAATCTAAAAAGAAAAGAAAAAGAAGTGATATATTGCATGAGAAATTGAGTTATATTAAAGAGTAGTCTTATTCACTTACATGTGGTGGTATTTTCTGTAAAAATGAATGCATGACATGAACAGTGCATATTTAAATTTGAATTAAAGAATGTTGATGTACAAGGAACAGGGATTTAGAGAATTATTATGACTTCTCTGAAATAAACAAAAATTTAATCCTTGAAGCAAAAGAAATAGCATTGAAAAAAAAGAAGAGAAGCAAGGTCCAAGGCTCTGAGCATCAATGACTAGGGAGGTCAGACATGATTAAAAGCTCAAAGAGTTGTTTCCCTAGTTATATGTTTGTGGTGTTCTTGTGTCAAGTAATCCTTGAGACAAAACATTTAGAGTCGAGATCAATTGCAATTAGAAGAGTATGCCAAAGGCTTTGAGCACCACTGTCTGGGAGTAGCTGAAAGAAAAATCAAAACTCCAAAAAAGAGTTCCCCAGTTAAGTGCTTGTGGTGATTCTGTGTCAAGTAAAGTTTGAGACAAAACATTTAAAGTTACGGCTAGGCTCAAGGTGCAAAGCACCAAAGAAAATAAAAATTTCTGTGTTCAAGGATTAAATTGAGTTACAAAAAATCAGAGGATTCATAATATTATCCCGATTCTAATTCCGAATGACAGTGACATTCTTCTGATTCAAAGGAGAGTGAGATGCCAAAACTATTCAGGATTGCAGTTGTAAACCCCACTATAAGAAGAGACATGAGCTTAATTGAACTCTCAATCTCATGCAAATTCACATTCTAAGCTAATATTAGTTTGGTTGCTTGAGGACAAGCAACAATTCAAGTTTAATGTTGTGATGCGTGAGCATCTTTCCTATCTTTTCCTAGTGACTTTGCATTTAAATTGTTAAGTTTTATCAAGAATTAATTATCTTTTAGCCACTATGGATGCTACTTTAAGTCTTGTGCAATTCTGTTTCTTTTAGGTAGCATTCGGATGGATTTGATGGAGTTTCTACAGAGAAAGAGAAGAAACCAAGGAGCTGACCAGCAAGGATGACGCGTACGCGTCCTTGACGCGTGCGTGTGATTTGGAGTTGTCCATGGCGACGCGTACGGGTGAAAAGCGAAGTTGCTTAGCGACGCGTGCGCGTACCTGACGCGTATGCATGACACGTGAAGAAGACTATCAACGCGTATGCGTGACTGACGCGTACGCGTGACATGCGCGACATGCAGAATTCGCAGAAAACACTGGGGGCGATTTCAGGCCAAGTTTCGACCCAGTTTTCAGCCCAGAAAGCACAGATTAGAGGCTGCAGAGTGAAGGAATCAAGTGGTCCTCATCCATCAATTGAAGACTTGCTGATTTCCATAATTAATTTTGATTTAAATTTAAATATTATTTTAAAATAAGAAAAGATATTGTTTTAGTTTTAGAAGAAGATTTTTAAATTAATTAGGATTAGATATAAAAGGGGATTCCAACAGGGGGATTCCAGATCAACATTATTCCATTCAAACTACCAAAATACATTTTTATCATAATCCTTATTTTCTCTTTGCCATGAGCAACTAAACCTCCACTGTTAAGGTTAGGAGCTCTGTCTATTGTATGGATTGATTTTATTATTTTTCTATTTTAATTCATGTTTTGATTTATATTTCAAGAATTATTTTTGTTCTTTGTTTTATGAATTTGGGTGGAACGGAAGTATGACCTTCTTTCTAATTGAGTTCATGTATAACTTGGAAAAGCTCTTTACTTGAACAACAGCTTGAAAACAACTTCTCCTAAATCTCTAGTTTATCTGAATTTAACGGGATACGTGACATATAATCCTTTTATATTTGGGTAATTAGGATTTCTATGGCATATAACTAGAATTGAACTTCACCCCCTAATTGGAATTAATTGACCAAGGAATTGGCTGTTGATGAATTTTAGAGGCGACTAGAAAGGTCTAAGAAATTAGGGTCTAGTCACATATAGTTGCCATGAATTAAATCTTACATGATTTAAATAAATTAATAAGAAAAGTTAATCCAGAAAATAGATAACTTTGAAGCCTTAACTGTTTCTCCATACTTATTCCCAACTTATTTACTTGCCTTTCTTTAATATTCTTTATATTGTTTAATGTTTTTGAACTCTCAAACACTATTTTCTGTTTGCCTAACTAAGTAAATTAATCAACCATTGTTGCTTAATCCCTCAATCCTCGTGGAATCGACCCTCACTCACCTGAGGTATTACTTGGTACGACCCGGTGCACTTGCCGGTTAGTTTGTGATCTCTAAATTCCGCATTAGGTGCTCTGATTTACATGTTGTTTGCGACTACACGAAACTCTCGCCAAGCCCGTTTAACATGTGTTGGTAGGATTTCAAAATTTCCTCTCCTTTCTGTAGCCCCAAGAAATTAGAAAATGTAGGTGTTGGTTTGGAGTGAATTTGTGTGTTTTGATTGATTAGGTGGTATCTAAGGTTGAGCTATTGGTGGTTTGTGCCTCAAACACCATTGAAGAAGGTAAGAAAACTCTTTACCTTGTAAATTTGTGAAAATTTGATGAACCATAGGTATTGATTTATGATAAATTATGTATGTCTAGCTTGAATTGTGAATTATTGGAGCTTTGGATTGATTGTTGGTGATTAGAGGCTTGATTTGGATGCAAATCTGGTGTATAGCACATATTGGGAATCTGCCAAGGTATGGTTTCGGTTTCTCCTATGTAATATGTAATATTTCTGGATACTTAGGCTAGTGGACCATAGGATAGGTTTGAAGATTGTTGATAATTGTGATGTATGATGATTTTAATGATTGTGATGATGTTGGTGAATGATGATGTTGAATAATGATGATTGTGTGGAAGGATAATAAACTATAATGTTTGTTGATGTTGAGGTATGATAAGTGATGCTTATGATGAGTGGGATTGTGTTAAACTTGCGATATTGGAGTCTTGATGTAGAAATTATAGAATTATTGAGTTTGTGATGTATAACTTGATTAAATTAGATGTTGAATTGATTGGATTATGATGGAAAGATAAGGTATAGTATTTGGCAGTGTTTTGTGGTGAAATTGAATAAGCTTTGATTTGGTTTGGTTGTGAATTTTGGAAATTTGAGAACCTAGCTGATTTTGGTGAAAAACCAATTTTCGGTGAACTTTGATGGATCATAACTTGAGCCTCTATTTTCGAAATTGGTTAAAATTTATTTTAAATTAAAGTTCATCTAAAGATCTTTAAATTGATATAAAGTTTGATGAAAATGGATTTTGTAGAGGAAGTTATGAACGTTTTAAGTTTGGTGTTTGAAACTGAAATTCTGCAGATTGAAAATTTTCTAAGTCTAGTGAGTGTTGCGTACGCGACACAATGCACGCGACGCGGCCATTCCATTCGGGTTAGGCATCTTGCGTACACGGGCACTGCATGCGTACGCGAGCTATCAGAGTTTTAGCCCTTGCGTACGCAGACTTTAACGCACGACGCGAGCAGGTGGTTGCGTACGCGACCACCCATTTTCAACAGCATGCGTACACGAGACAGGGGCTTGCATACACGAGACCCCTGTTTTGTTGAAAAATCATTTTTCTTCGTTTTCAAAGGTTTTCGAGCTTTCTAAACATTCTTTAAGTGCCGTTTAGGAATACTATCTAGTACCTAGGCTCTAATACTTCTAAGGATGAGTTAGTAACTTAATTTAGTGAATTTCTGTATGAATCTAGAATATGGAAACTTAGGTTTTTGGGGTATTTAGGATGGAATTAGTTGAGTGAGATGGCGGAGTACTATAATGATGATTGTGCGATGGATTGTGAGAATGTGAATCGATAATATTGTGACGAGTCTGGGACTCAAAGAATAATGATGAATTTATGAATGTTGAAAGTGATCACTGAGGAATATGGAATTACTGTTTATTACTGATATTGTTGAGACGCTTTGCGCCTGGCAAGGACGGTAGTTAATCCCGCTTGTCGAGGTCGCGGTGGTGGCGTAAGAGCGGTGGTTAGTCCCGCTTACGTTGAGATGTGAGGTCTGTGACAGAGTATCCTGCTCACATCCTTTCGGAATCACAAGAGTGTGCGCGGGCACTATATCCCTGGACCGTGTGCCGGCCACGATATCCCTGGGGGTACCCATTTTATTCATGATCGAAAGGCAACATCTCCATGGAGATGTGTCGGGTTGGCAGTTACTGACAATGTGATATCACAGCCAATAGGGTAGGCATTCATCATGTGCATTTTTTATGTGGTTGTTTGCTTTGTCTACTTGCATACTATGCCTATTTATATAACATGCTTAATTGCTTCTTGATTTACTTGCTATACTTGATCATTTCTTGTGTATTACTTGTATGAAACTACTTGTGTTTTCTACTGGGATTGAGAAGGCTTGGAAGGCGATGGCGATGGGATCGCATGGAGGTTAGGCTGGTGAAGGCTGTGGGACAGCGATGAAATGATAGTTTAGAGATCCCCTAAGTTAGTTGACCTGTTTAAGGATTTATTTATCTATTTTATATGCTTGAATATTTATGATTGATATAAAGTTCTAGGATTGCCTCTGGTGTCCCGGAGTCTTATATCTTATATTACTGGGTACTGTTACCATACTAAAAACCTCCGATTCTCATTCCATACTTTGTTGTTATTTTTCAGATGCTGGTCACAACCCACCTTGGTGAGTTGCGTGATGGTGACAGAGCAGAGGATCTTTATCTCATTTTGGAGTCATTTTGGTTATCTTGATTAGTTATCTCTCTTTTGTATTTATATTTGCCTTAGAGGCTTACTTTGAGAGAAATATTGTATATGCTGTTTTAGTTTTCAAAACTCTGTATTGTCTATATATAACTAGCCGACTAAAACTCCGCGGGTTGCGGCTAGTACTCTATGACTATTCTACTTATATCTATATATGTCTTGATATCTCGTATCTATATCTTGTGCCTCGATTCGTGTAGCTTCGTGTGAATGTTTCACGCGTTTGTAATTCTGTATTTGAGTTTATTTCTTCATCAGGCTTCTCGTATTATTAATCCCTTCTAATTATAAATATAATATCGTATAAGGCTTAGAACTATTGTAACCTTTGATTAACCTTTGCTTTATGACATGAGGTAAGGCTTAGGGTAATTAGGGTATTACATGGATACTATTCATGTGGCTATCATATCATTTTATAATATATTATTTCAGTGGGAGTGTGCATTTGGATGTTCATATAATATAGACAAATTTATGAATATTGATATTTCTGCAAAAATAAAGTATTTAGTTTTGTTTTCGCTCTCACTCATGATCTTATAAAGGTATTAAAATTGGACCCGTTGAAAATAAGTATGCATGATATCATTTTTGCATGTAATTTTTTTATTTTCTCATCCAAATTTGATCTATGTCGTTGAGTATATTAGTATAGTGATCATCGTGGTTCTGTCGTGACACTAATGTGATAAAAGCTGCGGTAATTTCATAATTGGTATATGTGACAGACTAAATTGTTAAAGTAATTAAGGAAATAGCATTCAGATGCACGCATAAAGTTTATAAGATGCATGTGAGGACTTTGCTAGGTAGACAACTTTTGTGAATAATGTGAATAATGGGCTCTAAAATTGGCCCAATAAAGTAAAAACACACTACACCCCCAAATTACCCACCTAAATCTTAATATTAGGATAACCATCCGCACACCTAGTGAATTGAACATCTGATATATTCATTGTTCACATTGTTTAGCATTTTTATTGTCTACCTATACTTTTCCTGATTATCTTAAGAAAATATGTGTATAGCCTAAGTGAGAGATTGTTAAGAAATTATTATTTTTTAATCTATTTATAGGTAATACATATATTAATTATAATCGTAAATTAAATATTATCATAAAAGTTGAATTAAATAAGTCATTATTACTTTTGATTTGGAATTAAATGAAAATAAAACTAATGATACTATTTTATTTGGGTTTTGGAGTTTAATGGGTGTCACACTCAAATATAAATAGTGACTTCAGGGTTTTAGTCTTCAATACATCAAAACCATTTTTGTAGTTCTTTTTTTATCAGAGGAGTTGCGATTCAGTCCTATTAGAAAAACAGAAAACTTTGGTTAAGTAAGATTAAAGAAGCAAACTCTCTCAATTATATTCATGATGAATTCAGGTACACTCTTGTACTTTTAAATATTTTTTTTAATGATTTAATATAGATAGTCTTAAAGTTAAAAAATTCTAAGAATTTTCAACACTTAGCATCGATATTTAAAAAAAAAAAAATCGATTGGAGTAGCCACTTGTGTATTCAAAATCAGTAGATCTTCTAACATTCCAAAGCAACTACGTTTTCCAAAGCTTACACAACCTTTGACATTTTGACATACACAGGTGTTGTCATCATTTTTTTTTTCGTTTTGCCCTTGTAGGTATGAGTTGTATATCCATTTATTACTTTATAAATTAGGTTTGCTTTGTTCAAAGGATCCTAAGAAAATAATTGTAAATTGGGGTCAATAATTTTATTGGATTGATTTTGAATTTGGTTAGAAACATTCGATTCAACAAATGATTTGGTGAGAGATACGTGATTATTAGGTAATGTATCCTTTACATAAATGTTAAGAATCTATACACTTACATAAAATCATCTCACTCCAAATGTGAGAATGAGTAAAATATAAGGAAAAAAATGTTAAGGAGACAGGCTAAGCCAATGTAAGAATCATTTTATCCCTCTATTCCTTTAGGTACTTTATGTTTTACTACGTGATACTCTTTTTCTTCTACAATTATCCAGAAATAAATTGAGTCTCAATTATTCTGCTTGCTCCATTATAAGAAGCTTATTCCTAAATAATAATGTGAGTACAATATTGACAAATCCAAAAAATATTGGTAGGAGAGGATTGGATGAGGAAGTAATTGCAGGAAGTGCACCTGATTCAAGTGTACATGATGTGAATGGTATTTGTTGAATGATTTTGGATAAAAATTTTTAAAAAGGTATTTGAATTTTTTAAAAATATAAGCACTTTATTTTATGTTTGACAAATTAAAAAATTTATATATTTGTACTTGCAATTTTTAAAAATTAAAAATTCTTTTAAAATTATCTAAGAAAAAATTTTTTAAAATTGATTTTTGTTTATCAAGATTAAAATGTCTAATATAACATCATACATTAATTAATAATTAAATTTAATTCTTACATTAATAGAATTTTTTATTTAAATTATTTAAAATGTAATATTTACAGAAATATGTAATCTGTAGTGTGTCTACGCATTTGCATAAACTTTACATATTCTTAGTACTGAAAGTTTAAAATTTAAAAAAAGATATTTTTATTAATTAAAATATATTTTCTATTTCTATGATTACAGTCTTGATTTTCTTTCCTATAAATATTTAAAGTGTATAATAATATAAACTCATAAATACTTAAAGAGTATAATAAAATAAGACTAAAAATATATTAATTTAAAATTTAAAAATAATAGTTAATTTAATATAAAATAAGATTAAAAAAATATTAATTATAAAAATAAAAAAATTAAATTAAATTTTATAAATTATTAAATTATAATCCGATTAATTGATTCATCCTATTATCTACCGTATAAACTAATGATTTAGTAAATCAATAATTTGACTGATTTAATTATTATGTGTATTTTTATCTATCTCAAATTTTTTTATGTATATTTTGTCCAATATTCTATAATTTTAATCTAATTTATATAAAAAAAATTTGGATAGACAAAAAAAAAATAAAAACTAATATACACTGAACATAAGAAGAAAGAGAAAGAGTGTAAACTACTAGTTAGTATAATAAATAATAACGATAAATTTTTAAATAAATTAATATATAATAATAAAAAATTATGGAAAGAAAAGATAATAAAATGGAAGTAAAATGGTGAAATACATATTTTGGAAAGAAAAGATAATTTAGCATGGTATGATTATATAGATGTCCTTATTTTTTCTCCTGCAAAAATTTTTTTATTTTGTAAAATGCGTTTGGCATCTTGGTAAAGCCTTTTTTATCGAAAAATAAAATAAAATAAAATATTTTTGTACAATCTGAAAAACTAAAAAAAAAAAAAAAAATACAAACATTTTTTTCCCGAAAACCCGTAATTTTATATTCTCGTAATTTTCATATGCTACTCGCTATGTGGCATTTCGTACAATAAGTACTGTAACCAAAGTTTTTATCCATATATTATAAACCTACTCATAATTTACATGTTTCCTTCCTATTTTATTTTATTCTAACCTACCATCTTAAGAGAGACAATATATAAGCTGGCTAGCTTTTATCAGTGTATAATGTGTTTGTATATACATATTCTCAACTAAGACATTTTCTAAGTTATATATGTTTATCTCACTTTCCTTGCACCTCCATTTAATAATTTATTGAGAATTCTATGATTATTACTTATACTTGCATTGTGTTTCAATTTATATACTCTAACTTGTTATAAAAATTTGAAAATAAAAACAAAATTTATGCAATGGTCAGGAAAAGTATATATAATATCCCTACACTAAAAAAATATTTTTAGTGACAATAATTTAATAATTATTATATATCTTATTTAATTTATATTTTTGAGATAATTATATGTTTATCGTTGTTATTATATTGTAAGAATTTAATTTTGTATAAGAGAATAGATATAATTGTACAATTGTGTAAAACACTTTACACCGCATCAAATTAGATATAATTGTACAATTGTCTATAATATTTTTATCTAAGATAAGGAAACTCGAACCCACAACTTCTTAGGTGAGTATGAGGAAACTATGCCATTTGAGCTATAACTCATTGGCAACGACCACAAGGTTTTTACCAACAATTGTATAAGAGTTTTAATTTTGATGCACAATCATATCCGTTTTTTTTATGACCATTCAGGCGGTCAATGTGAAATGTAGTTATTTTTATTGATATGATATTATATAATTGAATGCACGTGTAAAACTACTTTACCCTGACAGTACATTAAAATGAAATTTATCATATAGTTACCGATAAAATCTTTTAACAACAAAGTATAAGACAACTAATAATATCTAATTATCGTTAAAAACAGAATAAATAACTGTTAAAAGTAATTTTTCTAATAGTGATAATGTATCATCTTAAATTTTTTGTCCTTATTATAAATATGAGTCCGAATATATAAATTTATAATTTTTAGTAATTATTTTATTCAATTTAATATTATTTAATTATTTTAGTATAAATAAAATAAAAAATATAAATAAAATTAAAAAATATAAAATAAAATAACTTTGTACTATTTTAACATGATTTTCTATTATTTTTAAATAACTTTTTTTTATAAATTTAAAAGAATGAGTTATGATAAGGTTCTTCTAATTTATTAAATAACACCTATTCAATAATAATAACCTATTGATTTTCATTCAACTACCATTAGCAACCATGTCTAAATTTATAGAGGTATATTATAGAAAGATTAAAAAAAATTTAAAATTATCTTAATTAATCAATATTTGTTAATTAGTATATTAATTATAATAATAATTAATAAATACTAATAAAACCAGTCATTTTTTTTCGTTTCTCGCCGGTTCTGGATTATAATTAGTGGGACATATTCTTACAGTTAAACTTAAATGAATGTGTGTAAGTTCCTGAAAACAGTGTTGGATATTATTACAAAGGTTGCGTCATAGTCATTCTTTTTCACCCTTGTATCCCCATTTATTGCACATTGTCTTTTGCTTTCTTTTCAATTTCTCTCGCCGGAAGAAGAAAATAAAAATAATAGAAAAGAATAATCTTTTTCTCGCCATTCTCTCTTGTTGCTTAGTCTCTTGTCATTGTATTTGCGGGTTTCTCTCATCTTGTCCTGCAACTAACTAGGGTTTTTCTTTTTCTCCTCTGAACTCTCACATCCAATAGTAAATTCCCCAAGAATTCTCTGGGTGTTCTTCACAGACTTCTTTTTCACTTTCATCATTAAAAGAATATAGATCTTGAAAGAGCTTCTACAAGAAGGGCGAAAAAAAAGGTAATGATCTATTTGTTCAATTAAACCTAGCTTTATTACAAGGTATAGTTTTTTTTAATTCCAATTATATATGCTTTTAATTTCTTCACTTTCCTTTTTCTTTTCCTCTTCTAGTTGTATATTATATAGTTCTAAGATTTATGATTCTGGTGGTGGTGGGTGGTGTTGAATTTGTTTAGAAAGATTTTAAAAGGGGTGTGAATCCCTGAAATAATTATTTACGCATGTATGTATGTTCTATATCCAGCTGAAGATAGAAAACTAAGACTTGAATATTAAGAACTTCACACACACACACACATTTATAGGTGTACCTTTTCTTTATTGTACCTTCAACTACTTATAGGCTATAGCAACCGAAAGCTAGACCTAGCTAGCTAGGGGTACTGGAGAAGAGAGAGAGAGAGAGAGATTTAAGAAAAAAATATACTGTTAGAATGGATGAAATCAAGACATGTGTATATATATATATAGAATATTTTGGTATCTATTTAATTTTATCTTCTACCTTGTCTTTCAGTCCCAGAGGTAGAGGGAAAATGAAAGCAAGGAAAAAGATTCCAAAAATCTATGAATGAATGAATGACACTCATAATAATCAATATAATAAAGACCACTGTTTTAGCCATAAAAGCTAAAATGTTTTTGAAAACCAGCTGGGTATATATAGCATAAGCCAAGTGTTGTTATCCTTGCTTTTAATTGAGAAACTCGATCTCCTTATATATAACCCTAGCTAGTTCCAAACTATATATTGTACTTCCAAATTGAAATTAGATAACCTTTATACTTTATTATGAATTTAACTGATGACATTAATAACCGATGCTATATATGTACTTGATTTAATAAATAGTTTAGTTTTTGTGAATAGTATACTTGTTTAGATACAAAATCATTTGTATGTTTGAACCTTAAACTTTTAGGATAGATAATTTAGGAGAAATAAAAGAAAATTGCGTTTGCAGAGAAAATCATCATCATGGCGTCGTCAAGCTATTCGAATTCACCCTGCGCTGCCTGCAAGTTCTTGAGAAGGAAATGCATGCCGGATTGCATCTTCGCGCCGTACTTCCCACCGGAAGAGCCTCAAAAGTTCGCGAACGTTCACAAGATATTTGGGGCAAGCAACGTGAGCAAGCTTCTGAATGAGGTGCAACCCCATCAGAGGGAGGACGCCGTGAACTCTCTGGCGTACGAGGCGGAGGCGCGAATCAAGGATCCGGTCTACGGCTGCGTTGGGGCCATTTCAGTGCTCCAGCGGCAGGTGATTAGGCTCCAAAAGGAACTTGATGCCACAAATGCAGATTTGATCCGCTACACCTGTAATGAGATGACAACTTTGCAAGATGGGAGAAGAATTGGTGAAGCTTCTTCCACTTTTTCTCAATCTCCTACTGCTTATTATTATCCATCTCCTTGGAACAATGATCCTTGTGCTGGGGATGCTGCCTTTCACAGAGGAGGTGGTAACCATATGTGATCATTATTATCTTAATGATCAATCTTATATATATACATATGTGTGTGTGTCTGTTATGTTATATGAATTTTCATATCCCTCTTATTTTAGGGTTTCTCGTATTTTATGGTACTTGTTAAGATGAAGGAGGGTTTGTGTGTGTATATATATGGGGTTCTATACAGGCATATGATATATATATATATATATATATATATATATATATATATATATATATGAAAATAATGAGACATGTTGTTGTGAGAATAATATTGACCTTTGTATACTGAATAAAATTTTGTCTACTGGATGTACCTTTACTCTTAATATATTGGAATTTGGAAATAAACCCCAACTCTCCAACTATGTTAATATATTGTGTTATATAAAAGCAATTTCTATGTAGTTTTTTTAATTATTTTAAAAAGAGTTATTTTAATATAGTTATAAAACATATTATCAAAATTAGAGTAACATCTTTTATTATTAAATTAATATTTTGTTAAAAGTATTATTTAAAAAATATTATTAAAATATTAAAAAAATAACCATATTTATATAGCCATTATATAGTTCTATAATATAGTTATTCTAGAATTTACCTTTTAGAAATTTTATATATATTTTCCTTTTTAAATGTATAATTGAGAATATCTAGAAAATTATATATAAGAAAAGATGTTCAACAAAGAATGATTTTGTTATACAAGAACTCTTTAGGTGAGTGAAGTGGGGATGTTTTATGAAAGCACATTAGAACTAAAGAAATTACATTACTTTATATTTTAGGAAACATTTCAGGTGCACCGGGAGTACCGGTGCTCCAATTATTTTAACCGTTGATCTGAATTATAAAAAATATATATAATATATATTAATTAAAATCAACGGTTAAAATAACTGGTGCACCGGTACTCCCCGGTGCACTTGAAATGTTTCCTATATTTTAATATTAACCACCATGTCAGACTTTCTTTTCTGACTGATAACTAACCACCCCTCCCGCCGCTTGTTCTTCTCCCATGTTTTCAAAAAGGTTGAAAAGTTTGAGATTTTATGTAAAATTAAAAACGTAAAATATAAAATTATAATAACATTTAAATAGTAAAATTAGTTTATTTAGTAATTTTTTTAAAAATAGATTAACTATTTTAAAATTATAATATAAAAAATGTTAAAATTTAAATTGAAATTCTAATCTAAAAAATTAGTAAAAGTTGTGTTTGAATTTTTTTTTTCTCCAAATTATTATACATGATGACATTTTGAGGTGTAAATGTTTTTTTTTTCTTATAAACATATTTACACTTTGGAGCACCAAATTTCTTCATTTTGATAAAATTTTTAGACATTAATTTATATATCTTGGTGATATAAAACAAAATTATACTCAAGTGTAATTATATAATATTTTTTTGTAAAACTTTTAAGGTAATATAAAAAGGAAGTTTAATACTCATATTACTAATTTTTCATTATTTATAAACTATTTTTATATTGATAAGTTATCGAATGAACTTCAAAGTACCAGAAGAAATTAAAGTTTTTTCCTTAAATCAGATTAAAAAGCGATAAAATAAAAACAAAATATGTTGTAAGTTTAAAAATATTGTTAGATAAATAATTATTTATATATATTTATTTCATAACATAAACTATTAGAAAATATTATTCATGATATAATATATATATTAGAATGAAAAATAATAGTGAATCAATATTTTAGTATAAAAAATAAGGAGTTAGATAGTATTAATATAAATAAAAAATAATTACAAAAAAATAATTAATCACCTAATATTCTTTAACCATAATTTTTATATTTTAAGATATAAATTTGATATTTAATTTATTCGCTCTATTTTTCTAATTAAATAAAAGTAATAGACCTATACATTTATATAGTACATGATCCATACTTTAAGACTAAAAATTATTCTTATTATATGAGAAAGCGTGAGCCGTGAAAAAGGGTGTTACGTGTGACGTGTTAGATACACATTTCGATATATATTTCATGATACAATGTTAGCTGAAAATAAAAATTTAATTATTAAATCAAATAATTATAAAATATATAATAAAATTTTAAATACATATTAAAAATTAATTAAATAATATATTTATATATAAATAAATAATTATTATTTTAATAATTAACTTTTATATATATAATACTTTATTCATAATATATTAAATTACAAATTTCTGAAATGCTATTTTTATTATAAAAATAAATAAAAATTTATTATAAACATAAATTAAATGTCAACGAAATATAACTTAAATAGCATAATTCTTTTATATTCATCTAAAAAATCGAAAATTCAAATCTCTTTATCTTCAATAAAAAAACATAAATTAAATAAAAATTAAACACCAAATAATAATAAATACCATTCAATTTCCTAGCACTCCTCTTTTTCTTATTGAGAAACTAAAAGTAATATAATCAGACAAGCCAAATACGTACATATAAAAGAAATGGCCCCACGTATAGTCAATGCAGACTGCTATCTTAACTTAACTGAATTGTGGGCTACACAAAATCTTAGTGGTTTAATTTTTAACTTTTTTTTCTCATTTTATTTTATTCACGAAGAGGCTTTTCTAATTAATTGATCTATATAATTAAATTTCTAAAAGAAATGATAGAAAGAAAATTTTATATCATTGATAAGTTTATTATTTAATGTTATGCGTATATTATTTAATTTTTACAATGGTTAATTCAATAATAACTATTTACGATAATAATTGTAACAAAAAATTAATTTTAATATATTAATAGTATACATTTTTATATAATTATTTAATTATATCTATATAATTGAATAATTATTCATATGACTAATGTACAAAAATATTTTTATTAATATGACATTATAATTAAATACGAATATAAAATATTTTATACTAATAATTATGCATCAAAATTAAATTATTATACTAATTATAAAATTTTATAAAACTTAAAACATATTGCTAAAATTAAAGTTATAACTTTTTACTACTTGCAATATTTTTTATTTTTTATTTGTTAAACCAGAAATATTTTTCAAATAGTGAAACAAATGTATCTTTAATTTTATGTATCAAATTAAAAAATTCTCAAATAATAGAAAATATAATTTTAATTTTAATTATATTTTTTTAATTTATCAAAATTTCATACTTATTATAATCACAATAATCATATGTACCACTAAATTTCTCCTCTTACCCTGCCGTATATACAGACACACATGAATATACAATCATAGAGAGCAGAACTTGGAAGTTGGAACCTTCTTTTCTGAAAGGAACTATTTCTCCATCTTCCCGGGCAAAATGCCTGGATCGGTTTCTACAGAGTATCTAGCAACAAAAGAATGCTTCTAGACTCCTACTTCTTCTGGACATAAAGTTCAGTTTTTATATTGAAGTGTTTAAGCATTTCCAATTTCATGAGCAAGATTTTCTAGTCAGTTAAAGTTGGTTAAAGGTAGAAGTTTTTTTTTTTTTGTCTTTAATATTTTTAAAATTATTTTTAACGTTTAATATGACGATTTAGTTTTATCCTTAACGTTTGAAATAATTTTAATTTTATCTTTATTATTAATCTTTTGACAGTTCATTATCAGTCAATTTTTTCTTTTTCGATTTTAACCTTAACTTAATTTCAACTTCTAACCTCACTATTCTCACTATCATCACCATCACCACCACCTATCCATCCACCGTCACCACTAGCCACCAACACAAATTCTCCTAACACATCCAAGAACCTACCTTCGGAATCTACCAATGTTGAACCATCTTCACCCAAAATTTCACTTTCAATCGCGAAATTATCCAACTCCAGAATGCCGAAACCCACCACAACCCTCTTCAAATCGGTGCGTAGCTCGAAAAGATGCCCTACTTTACTAGTCACGGAAACCACAAAAAAAATGCAGTAGGACTTGGCTCGGTAGTTCCCAAAGCGACGTGCCACAACGCTGTAGGAAGCGCCACGGTCCAATAAAAAATGGCGGTGCCCTGAGTGCAATTGGAGGCAATTTGGGGATGTGAAGAGCAGAAGGAGGGGGAAAGTTGGTCAAGGAGTTGGGAGAAGAAAGGTTGGGACATGCGGAATGCATGGAGCCAACGTGAATTGGTGTTGGCAGTGGATAAGAACACTACAAGAAAAATATTGAATACTGTCGGATTTTTCGTCAGATTTAGCGTCGAATTTACCAGCGATTGAGACAATAAAGTTGTCAAGTCAAAGTATTACTGGCGAACACTACAAGAAAAACGATGAGTACCATCAGATTTACCGTTGTATTTATCGGCGACGATTACAGTCGGATGTAGCGATGGGTTTGATGAGGAATTCGTCATGTCAAATGATTACCAGCGAATAGTCGCTTCTGACGGTAAATCCTCTAGTAACTTTTGGCGAAAAACCATGACAAATAAGTGCCAAACTTTACCATCGAAAAAATCTAACATTAGACACGTTTAATGGAACACTGTGTTTTGGTAATCCGCATCGCGTTACCGTCGGAAATATCCACCAGTAAATCCGACGACGATCGTGCCCTAAATTGGAGCCGCAAACCCCTTCCCCTTCATTTCAAATTCTCTCTCTCTCTCTCTCTCTCTCTCTCTCTCTCTCACACCTTCCCACACTCTCTCTAACCTTCTCCTCTCTCCTCTCCATCAACCTCCTCCGTTGTTGCTATTGCAAACGTCACCGCCGCTTCTTACGCTTCCGCTGTCGCCTAGTGGGGTTCCTGCCGCCACTGCTGCAACGCCCCTGTCACTTCTGGTTCTGCCACCACTGTACCTCAACCCCTCCGATCCTCTCCGTTTTCTCTTGTTCTGCATTCAAGGTATTTTGTTTGAACTTCATTTATTTTAAATTCTATTATATCAAGTTAATTAATTAGTTAGTACAGTTTAATTATTTTGATTTTCTGTTTTAGTAGATTTGGGTGGTTAGGATAGGTTAGAATATGTTAGAATAGACTCTGAGATTGTTGAAAAATGTTAGATTATTGAGCTATTTGCTTATTCCTGCTGCTGAAATTGTTAAAAAAATGCTTGACTGTATTAATAATGATTGAACTATTTGTATGTTATCTTAATAATAATTGACAAAATTAATTAATTGAGAAGGGTTGATGGATATTTGGTATGATGGAACTCTTGAAAGGTGAAAAAATTCTAATGTTAGAGGAGATTCTATCAAAATTTCTATAAGATTTTCAGTGAAATTGAAAAAATTAAAATCATGTTAGTGATGAACAAAGTTCATGTTTTATAAGAACAATTTTTTAATTTTTTTTATTCAAGAGTAAATTAGGTTAATATGTTAGTTTAATATAGGTTAATTAAATTAGAATAGAGTATTTAGACTTTTATCAAGGTTTCATATAGGTTAATATATTAATTTTGTTAAATTAGGTTAATTTTAGATACAGTTTATGGTTTAAATTAGTTTAGAGTAACTTGGATTTAGTTAGGATTGATTTAGGGTTTGTTGTTGAAT
Organism: Arachis ipaensis; assembly: GCF_059453495.1. Classification (NCBI taxonomy): domain Eukaryota; kingdom Viridiplantae; phylum Streptophyta; class Magnoliopsida; order Fabales; family Fabaceae; genus Arachis; species Arachis ipaensis. The sequence continues at coordinate 138,414,035 of NC_142441.1, read as the reverse complement.
TAATTTAGAGTAATTATTGTTTAATAAATTTATTAGCCAAAATACTTATTTATTCTAATTTAATTATTTTATTTTGAAACTAAAACACTATGTAATTTTTATTTTTTTTTATTTACTAAATTGAAATACTTTTAGAATTATTTGTTATTTCTTGAGTTTCTTCTTATGTTATTATTTGTTGGTGTTTGTTATGTTATTAATTTATTAGTGGATTTAGGTTGATTAAGTTAGATTAGATTCAATACATTAGGTCTTGAATTGTTGAAGTATTTAGAATTGTCTAATTGTGTTAATTGTTGCATTGATGATTGTTTTGCTGAGAAATTATTGTTTAGATTGTTTGTTAATTGTTTAATTTTAGTTTAATTTAGTTTAGATTTGATTCGAATTTTATTTTTAATTTTGAATTAGTTTCAAAGTTAGTTCAAGGTTAGTTTTCTAATATTAGTGGATTTAGGTTGATTAAGTTAGATTAGATTCAATACATTAGGTCTTGAATTGTTAAAGTGTTTGAAATTATCTAATTGTGTTAATTGCTGCGTTGATGACTGTTATTTGCAGACATGTCGATAGATAGAGGTGTTGCAGATCAGGCTGCTGGTCGTGGTCGGGGTAGAGGGAGGATTTCTTCCGGTACCCTCGGGACTTCTAGATCCTTTCCCTATACTCCGACCATACCAGTGACGCCATAGGTTGCGGGTTTAGCGGATCAGCCATTCATCATAGTCCCTAACCCTAACTACGTGCCTCCGTCCATGGTGGCAACGTCGCCTCAGACCGCTCATCAGCCCGCATCCACGGCGACGCCGACTCGAGTAACGGATGATGCAGTCTCGGAGTCACAGAAGTGAGGCAGCAGCTGATGCCCCTCCACCACCTCCCACCACATGGTTGCGCATTTGGCCTGATGGTGGCACGGGATAAGTAACACGTTCAATAATCATGTATTTCTTGTTTATGGTTATCGCTGAAAGTGCCTGAGTTGTTTCTAATTTAGTTTATTTAACTGTTAATTGCTGGTTATTATTTTCTAGTTTTTATGATTATGATTCTTGTTATTACTGAAAGTTCCAAAACCTTATTCCTGTTTAGTAGATTTAGGTTGATTTGGATTGATGGTTATTATTTTCTAGTTTTCATGATTTGGATTGTTAGTTATTGTTTTCTAGTTTTTATGATTATGATTCCTGTTATTGCTGAAAGTTTCTGAAACCTGATTCCTGCTTAGTGGATTTAGGTTGATTTGAATTGCCGGTTATTATTTTCCAGTTTTCATGATTATAATTCTTGATTCCTGTTTTCTAAATTTAATGATTAGGGTTGATTCTTGTTTGTGAGTTGTTGTTAGGCTTTTACAGAACCCGAACGCGTGTACTTAGGAGATGACGAATGTCATCAAGTTGATGTGCGACTAGCCCTGCCCAGCTACATAAAGATCCCTACTGAAACTAGGCAACGCTAGTTTGAGAAATGGGCGGTAATTACTTTAATTGTTTCTGTTTTAAACCTTTTTAGCTAATTTATATCTTCTATCTTCTTTACCTAAATTTAAAGCTTCTTTGTTGTAGCTGCACTTTATTTGGGATGCTGAGCATGACCTAGTCATTTAGAAGATATTTGACTATAGGATGGGTCAGCGGCTCCAGTAGATGTTGTATGATGTTCATCATGGGCAGGACCAGCGGATGCGTTGGCTCCGACCAGAGGTAAAGAAGGGCATGTTAGCTCACTGGGAGACCGATGCGGGATTCAGGCATCGTCATCTCACCAACCGAGCTAATGGGGCATCAACTAGGTTGTGCAAGTACACCGACAGCTCGACGACCTTCATGAAGACAAATGCCAGGCTGGTATGTAGTTCCTTTAATATTGTTAATAACTTTGTTATGTTATCTACCTTGCATATCATTACTA